>NW_006777033.1:513874-526197 GCF_000442215.2 Lipotes vexillifer | reverse complement strand
CGCGGAGCCGCCTCTTGCGGCGGCCCCAGCCGGGTGAGCAGGGCGGCCGGGGGCGCGGTGGGGACTTGGGGGGCGGGCGGGCGAGGTCAATGAATGAACCCCGGGCACCGCGCAGAGCGTCCCGGGGCTCCGCGCAGCGAGGCTGCACGCCGCTCGCCGGGAGCCCTAGGGCACCCCCTTTGACCCTTCCGGCGTCGGGCGGCGCCCCGGACCTGGCCTGGGGTACTGGACGGGATGGGGGCCCGGGGCGGGGACTTGCGGGAGAGTTTGTTATTGTTTGCAGACATGTGACAGGCGTGCGAGCCGCGCTGCGAGTACCGGTTGAGATAAGGTGTGGGGGCCCGGGCTGGCTTTTGGGGGCTCCCGGAATCGGAGCTCTCTGAGTAGCCCCGGAGCGGGACCCTGGCGTTGCCCTCCGGGTCGGGTTGGAAGGCGGGCAGCCGTGCAGCGGCGGCGACCCCGGACGAGAGTCCTCGGGGGCGCCGGGGTGAGGCCCGACCCTGCGGGCGGGCGGTGTAGGTGGGCGGGGTAGGTGGGGAGCCCTGCCCGAGGCAGGGGGTGGGGGGGCCGGAGCGCGGCGGAGAAAGCGGTGGGGTCCCCGCGGCTGTGACAGTCAGAGTCTCTCGGCAGGTACCGGGGGCCGGGCTGGGACGAAGGCTGCGCGCCCGGTGGGGGGGCCGGAGCGCGGCGGAGAAAGCGGTGGGGTCCCCGCGGCTGTGACAGTCAGAGTCTCTCGGCAGGTACCGGGGGCCGGGCTGGGACGAAGGCTGCGCGCCCGGAGCGCGGCCGCAGGGGGCTCCGGGTGGACGGCTCCGTAACGTCTGTCAAAGAGGTGTGGGCTGACCGGCTGCAAATGCTCGGGGGCTTGCGATCTTTTAGGACGTGGGGTTTTCTGATTGCGTCCCCCAATGTCCTTGGGAATGAAGACTGCACCACTAAGACTTGAGTGACTTCTGTTTGGAGTTTGAATTTGGCCTTTTGGCCTTTGAGGTTTGCTTTTGGCGGAGTGGTGTAAGAGCCAGGACCGGATGTGTCAGCCATTCAGTTTCAAAGCGGTGGTGACTGCTCCCCGCAGCCTCTCCGGCGTGGTTGGGGACCGCGGCGCGGGTGCGGTACTTCCTGCTCCGTGCAGCTGCGCGGGCCGCCGCCGACTGCCGGCTTCCAGGGGACGCAGTGCTGTGGCTCCGGCTCCGTTAGAGCCGTACTGCCTGTGCGCTACGGTGTGTGTAAGGTAACTCAGACCAGCCGTTCCTGGCCTGACCCTTTTTGGCAACTGGAAATTTTTATGTTTAAGGAAATTCTTTTGGCTGTGACAGCCGTCATCCTTGCTTTTAAAAGAATCTGACTAGTGTATGCAAAGCACAAGTTTGAGAGGTATTTTGAGTTGCTGGAAATGTTTTTGTGATAGTCACCCGTTTCCCTATAGGGTTTCCTGACCTTTATTCTGAGTATTTAAAAGACTGCCTTAGGTTTGTTTCCCTTGTGAAACGAATTTGACAGTAGGACTCATTGGCTTTGGTTAATTGTCTAAAGTGATTTTGGGGGGAACTTGATTGTTTAAAACCACAGTTCGTTGATTCCTTGGAAGTTGCCCCTTTCTCTCTCCCCGCCTTAACCCCCCCCCCAAAAAAAACCCAACTAAAAATATGGTCAGCACTGTGCAATGGCAGTATTGATAGGAAAGATTTGTGACTGTGGTAGTTTTTCTGTGTGCTCTTGTCCACGTAACTTAGTCTTACAGGGTTTTCCTCTACACTACTGCTCCTGGGAAGATTGGATTAAAACTTGACTAGGATAATTCGTTGTAGGCAATTACTACAAGTGAGCTCCAGATAAAAATATTAAACCCAAAATTTGAGAGATTAATTTTGTCTGTTCTCATGAGACCGAATTTTTGGATACAGTAAATAGTTTAGCAAGTGTCAGCATTCTAGTCATCTTAATGAGCTATTGAATATAGCAGAAGAGGAACTACTGTAAAATTAACATATAGATGTTGTTTAGTGTTGTCTCCACACAAAATAAGAGGACGAAGGTGTAAGCAGATAGAATTCAGGTACTGAGTAATCATGCTTAATTTTTGCATTTTGTAACCTAGGTTTCCCCCCCCCCTTTGTTTAAGGGGTGGATAATAATTGCACAGTATATGAAATTATGGGCTAATCATTTTTTAAAATGAATGTCACTGGCCAGAATGCTGTTTGTTCATCCCAAATCTTATACCTAAACATTTCATTTATAGTAAAATGTTGATTCCCTCTCCTCTTGAAATAGTGATTTTTTTTTTTTACAATTTCCTTGTTAATGGGGTTGAAATTCATTTGATTCTATTGGTATAAACACTTTGATTGTAAGCAGTTAGTAAAATCTCAGTTGAACTTTACTTTTTTGACAGTAGTTGCATTCATACTTTCAGGAGGAAAATCTAACATTGAGATTTTGAAATATTTTTGTTTCAGTGGTACTATAGGTCTGGAGACCCCTTCTGTTTAAAGACTTATTGTATTCTTTTAAAGAGAATTCTGTGAGTTTTTTCATAATTTCCTCCAGTTTTTGATCTTTGGATGTAGAAATTTAAATTGTAGAAAATACATTTTTGTAGTATGTTATATCAAGAAAACTCATATTAAAACAGAAGATTTTAAGTACATCCCTCTTTTACAGGTTAGTAACTGAAATCAGTGGAAGTTTTTTGCCTGTAAGTGGCGCCCAAGGGTTTGGGATTTTTCCTTATATTACAGAATTAGGGGCTTTTTCTTCCTATTTACGGTCTTTGAAGAGAAATTACAGTGTTACTCTCCACTGAACAGGCTTTTGTGAGTTGGTAGATATAATTACTCCATTCTATTTTTGTAACTTAAAAAAAAAACTATCAATTTGCTGGCCCCATGAAAGAACAAGATATGCTGTACTTGTTAATGTTAGTTTTTGTTTAAAACTAAAGCTATTTCATAGGCTGCTTTTATATCCTCATAGAGCCCTCAGCTTTCACTTCCTTTTAGAAGCTGCTAGACTATAAATATAATTTAGTGAATTTTTACTAGAGGAGGTATAGGAGCATTATTACCCAAAAATAAGTTTTTAAAAAAGTTAAGTTGGTGATTTTATAAAACAATAGAGGTAGTTACATAAGTTAGTCTTACATGAATTTGTAAGTTTTGTAATTATGAATTGTCTCCAAGTTCTGTTTTAAATTAGGTAAGGAAATTAATGCATTCTTCAAAGACTAACCTTATTAAATATAATTCTGAAAAAGAAATATCAGAACTAGAATTGTTGCCAACTTTTGTTGTCTTTTCATATCTGATTTTGGCAAGGGTGACTGGTTAACCAACATTCCTTAATATATTATCCCCAATACACTATAATAACTCCGTTTTGTTAGATACAAAAAACAGGAAGTGGCTCTGTTCATTTATATTCTTTCACATCTCCTGTAGCACCTCAAGCATATGTTGCATGTTTTAGAAATGGTCACGGACTTATTGACATAAAGATTCCAAAATATGGAATGAAAGGAGTGTTCTTTGCTTTCAACAAGAACAGAAGAACCAGCTCCAGCTTGCCTAGGCTGTCTGCTGATCAGCCCTTGACAGTTGCTGTGAGCATTCCAGAAGAAGAAATGATGGGGTGGCAAGGCAGTTAATGGGGAGTGGATTCCCCTGAGGAAAAATGTAGGGCATTCAGAAGTGCTCTGAGTTAGAAGGCACAACTTTTGCATTTTGTACCTAATTTTCCTGGGTTGAGAGTTATTTCTTTATGAAGAAGGCAATGGGAGAACGTGGCATGGAAAAGTAATAGTCTCCAGAGGCTACTTAAGAGCTGCAGTATATTGCACTTCTAACCTTGAAATGCCTTGCTATATCAGATATACCAAGTATATTCCTTAGACTTGGTTGTTTTCCTCAGTCTTGGGCCTCCTTTTATATCCTGAGTCAAAAATTAGAGCTACTTTAAAATGTAAACGGGTAAAAGATTAATGTGAGGAAATGTGCAATATTAGGAATCAACCCAAGTTGTTTTTAAGAAATAGTTTAAGAACATTTTTAAACATGAAAGAAATAATCAGGAACAGAATTAAATGTTCATTTACAAATGCTCATTGCAAAGCAGTGAGATGAGTTGGGTGTTCTTATTGCAAGAATATAAGAGGTTTTTTGCTGTGGCTAAACAGGTTCATTGAGCATAGAGATGTATTTAGATACCTTTTATATAGTCACTTTTTTTGCCTTCTGTGTGTCAGGCAAGTTATATATATTATCTCATTTCATCATCGCTGCAGCCTTCCAGTGCATTGTAGTTTCTGTTTTCAAGAGGTGGAAACTCATGTGCAATGCTAAAGCCCCATTATCACACAACTAGAAGACAGGCTAGGATTCAAACCCAAGTTAGTCCCACTCCACAGTCCATTTCTTTTCACCACTCTCTAATGTCTCCATTTTCTTTTTCAAGTTAATAATCAGATTAACTAATGATTTTGAAGGAGAAAATTGTTCTTCAAGAGTCAATAAGCAATTGATAGGTTTCTACCCAGTGCCATTGCTAATACATTTGTCTCCTGATGTGTATATAATGCATAGCTTTCTGTAACCTGGCCTCATCCATGTAATACAAGTAAGCTGTGCTTAGATCACCTTATCATGTTAGGCAGGGAGAATAATTGATTAGTGTTGAGTGTTTTTTAGGTTCCTTGATTTGTGCTGTTTACATCGTAAGTGGAAGGAAATAAAGAAGCTGAAATAATATCACGTATTTATTTTTAATCATCACACATGGAGACAAGCTGTTGCAGTATAGTTAGACCCTATCCCTTGGTACTTGCTTTAGATTTCATTCATCCAACATTTATGAACCTCTGCAAGGTGATGTTCTGGGTGGTAGAGAAAAATATCATCAACGCACAGCCTCTGTTTCTGTTGGCAGATTGTAGTATGAACATGTTTCACACTACCATGTTAAGCGTTGTAAGAGAGAGAGGAATAGAGAGCGGCATCCAGATTTAAAGAGTAGTGCTATGAATCTCACCCACGACATTCCACACTGTATTCCTGCAGTGAATACAGTAGTACCTCACTACCTTTCTGAGGACTTAATTGACCTTCTAGGTTTGTAGTTAAGGGTGGTAGTTTTGCTCTGCTTTCTGCTTGTACATTTGGTCTGCTAGTTTTTGCTCTTTACCTTTGGTCTCTTTACCTTTTCTTAGGACAGATATATGCTGTAGCTTTTCCATTTCCACAGCAATGGCAACAGGAATTCAGATACAGATTAGTTTCAAACTATTTCTGCCTACTCTTAAGAGGTATATGTATGGAACTGCAAGTTAAGACATGATTTTTTTCTTTCTTGAAAGAGAAAATTAAAATGGGGGTATAGGAGCAAGAAACCGAGTATCTACCAATGCTGGCTTTAGAATTCAGACTTTATTATTAGTAACAGCAACTCTGCTAGTTAAGAAAACAACATTGGGAAATGTAAAATATGCTCTAGGATGTAAGATAATCAAGAAGATATCCTTGTCTTCATTTACTCTATGACATATCATGGTTGGTTTAGGTATGTTTGGTATGGAGAGGAGCTCTGTACTGTTAGTGATTGAGTCCTTTGAAATACTAGTCTGGTTAGTTTTGGTTTAATAGATTGAGATGTTGTAGACTGCCAAGAGCTGTTCAAGTTCTTAAGACCCACCAAGCATGTATTTCTGTAAGTACAGTCTGTCACCTGGGAATTATTAATGAGACAGTCAGACTTCTTGAAAACTGGAGGAAGTGCCTGGAGCTCACACAGTGCTGTAGTTAGTGTGTTTACTAAGTTTATCACATGTAAGCATGATGATGATGAGTATATGCGGAGCAAGGAGAGGGTAGATACTAGGCGGTGGGTGGAGGTGGTACTCTTGACAGATAAGATGTGATTATTACCTTTCTTTATTGCTAAATAGCCATTCAACTGATATAGCATCAAAAAATCTTCAAACTGGTCTTACAGCATTCTGAGTACTAAATATCAACTGCTAACAGACAAGGAGCTCTGTCTTATTCTTTGTCATTGCTCAGCACCTAGGCTAATGTCTAGCACCCATGAATATTGGATGCACATGAGTGTTAGGATGAATTCATTTTCCCAAAGTGGTTATTTTTACATAAGTGTATAAGAAGATACACTAACTCATGACTTACTGTGATGCGATTTTAATCATAATCTAGCTTGAGGCAGGTTTTGAAGACAGGAACTATTTCTTATGAGTTTTTGTGCATTGCTTGGTATTTTGTAGCAGTAGTTGGTATTTAGCAAGCAGTAGTTAATAATAATGACCAATTTTATATAATGTAAACCAAACAGTAATTAGTTTAATAACTAAGTGTAGTTACAAAATAATTGGAGCCATGTATAAACTGTCAGATATTGAGAAAATTGAGTTTCTGGTATTTGAGTGTCTAGTTATTTGGGCTGATAGGTAAGCCCTGCTGATTTTCTTCTTAACCCTGTGGCAACCCTTCCTGAATGGCTTCTCCTCGTCTTCTTGAACATTAATATTAGAACATACTCAGGCCCAGGCCTTCTGTCATTCCCTCTCTTCCACCCCCACCCCAGGCTCATTAATGCATTTAGATCAATTTTTGGCCATTCATGAATGATTGCAGAGTTTATTTTCCTAGGCATGATCTCTCCTAAATGCCACACCTGTCTACATGACACATCCATACTCAGATATCTAAAACCAAATTTAGGATTTTCCCTGTACCTTGCCCTACTAATACATTCCCTGCTCATGAAATGGCAGAACCAGAACCTAGGAGTTGTCTTTGACAACTTCTGGTCTTCAGGTGATTTCATCTATTATCACACCCCTAGTCCACCTTCCGTGATCTCTCATTTGGACTAATGTAATAGTAAGTAGCCTTCTAACTTGCTCACTCTCTCCTACTTTCTCCCTTCCAGTTGGTTCTCCATATTACATGGCCAGAGTGATCATTTTACAATGTAAATCTTATTATAACAATTTTCCTCTAGAAAAGTAAATTGAATTTTAAACTTTCATATGCTTTCCATTTGGATAAAGACCAAATCCTTAACATGCCCCACAGAGTCCCTGCCTGGTTTAGCCTGTGCCTGCCTCTCCAGGCCCATCTCTGATCACGCTCGCCCTTGTTCTCTGCAGGATTGCCTTAACTTCCTCAGACTCAGCACACCACCCTCCTGCCCGTAGGGCCTTTGCACGCACCACATGCACCCTCTGCCAGGAGCACTTTCCCCAGTCCTGAGTCAGCTCCTCAGTGTTCAGGTCTTAACTCACTGATGCTTCCTCAGGGAAGCCTTCCTTCCCTGATCTCCCAGACTGGCTTTGTAGCTCAGTGTCCCTACTGTCAGTGTTGTGATTTTATATTTGTTATGTCATTTGGTGAATGGCTGCCTTCCCTGGAAGACTGTAAAATCTGAGTGGGCAGAGCCTTTGGCTGGTAGCAACCCAGCACCTAGCAAAATGCCTGGCACAGAGTAGACCCTCGGTAAATATTTGTTGACCAAATGGATGAGGGTAATAATGACATGGCAAGTTCAACCTAGTGGATTATCTGTTCTTCCCCTTTGTCAGATGTAGTCTGGGACTAGCTAAGATGGGGTTAAATGGCAAAAGCCTTGTCGGTTTGTGATAGATTCATTAGGCCGTATCTGGACTATTAAACACACCAAGTGCCTCAGGTGAAGTAGGACAGCTTAATGTGGTACAGAGGAAATAGCTGTATTGCATGATTATATGCTGTAGGGGGAAGAGTTTGCTATGTGTATTTAGCTCTCCTGCACTTACCAGGGAGTTGAGAGAGAGAGTATATGTGTGGGCTCATGTGTGTGTGCATATATGTAAATAAATATACACCTGAAGGTGTTATGCATTAATATAATGATTCCTTCTTCCGAGTTCTCAGTGTTATCTAAACTTAGGGTACCACTTTTAGGATTTTTGTGCCAATAACCCTGCTTCATCCAAAAGTTAATTTGTTATTGATAATAATTCAACTTGGGGTAAATAGTTCACATTTGCATTAAAGAAGAGGTTTGCTAGACAAGTACTATATGAGATTTCAGGAGCCAAGAACCCATGTAACAGAAAACGATTTACCGGTGGTAACTAAACCTGGCAGCCTCCCTTACCTAGAACATGGCTTAGCACTAAGAAGTAAGTAAAAAAGGCTCTGAGCTGCCAAAGGGCCTGTAACAAAATCTGCGCTTTGAAGTTCTTTGATTTTACACTTAGAAGAGTTCCAAGGGCATTCACTCAGAATTCGCTGACATTTATTTAAGTTATTATTCTTGCAGTCTTGTCCATTTGGTGTCCCTAACATGCAGCAATTAAAAGCAGCCAATTAGAAGGCGAGTAGTATGAGCAAGAGACAGGTTCCCTGAAGGCAGCATATAAGCAAAGACCTGACAGGTGAGGAGAGAGAAGGGAGGAGAAAGGGAGAGATAAGAGGACATTAAAACATTGCAGTTGGGGCCACCTGGTGTTTGAACGTTAGGTTCCACATACCTGGATTGCCTCTAAGATTATAAATTTATTAAATCACAGCACTTTCCAACATTACTTTTTGGTCATCAGCTTCCTTATTTGTAAAATGAGAGTGATCAAGGTTATATGATAGGCTTTGTTTTTTGTAATGATGATTACTGTGGCTCATTATTGCAAGGTTGTTGTGTTTATAGTTTTAGAAAGTATTTTGATCCTGAGTGGTAAACATCTAAATTATCTGGAAGGGGTGGTCCTGTAGCCTTGTTGATGCTGAATAAATACAGTGCTGTTTGGAATTACATGAAATTGGATGCTGCTCATTACAAATGTCTTGTGGATTGGCTTTGTGGGAAAATCGTTTTGCTTTATTTGTTGGCCTGAGTCATTTTGCATCCTGCAATTTTAAAAAAATGCTTGATAGTTAATCACCACCACCAGTATGTACTGCCCTTTCTCCTAGCTAGACTTTGAGAAGTCAGGCAGTAAGTGCCAGCTTTGCAATGTTGACCAAGTTATTTAATTACTGCAAGGACTTTGGTTTAATAAGATGGCTACTTGTGAAAGGATTCTTGATGTTCACATGCTATTAAGATGCTTAGTGTTTTGAAAAAGACATTTCACAATTCTTTTTTTCTCTTTCATAATATTTAATTGGCTCTACCTGTTATTTATGGTCTGGATTTTATTGGTATTCTTAAATTCTTCTTGGGTAATAAATCAAATTATTTTCACTGAACCTTAGATTTCAAAAAAGATGCGACATATTAGTGTAGATGTTAATATTCCCTGAGAAGGTTTAGTGTCTTAATATAAATTTATTTTGAATTTTGAAAATATATTTCAATTATTCTGGTACACTGGCATCTCCACACTGTTATACAAGGTCCTTATGATTTCTCTGGGATTCAGAATTTATAGAATTAAACTTCATTAATAAAATGATTAGACAGTCCTTTTGAAAGCAACAGAAAAATTTATTTTTTTTAATTTATTTATCTTTTAACAAAAGAACAGTATTATGTAGACTGCTATACAGTTTGCTTTTTTCTTAATAGTATTTTGTTCGTTATCTTAATGATGAACATAGAGCTGTCATTTTCCATGACTGCATAGCATTCTATCATTTGGCTGTCTCATTAACCAGTTTCCTATTTTAGACATTTATATTGTTTTGTTGTTATATCAAGCTGTAGTGACTACCATTGTACCTACATTTTCATATGTTTGTGCATTTGATTTTGTAAAATAAATATTCAGAAGTGAAATTGCTGAGTCAAAGGACATGTATATTTAAAAATTTTATCATATAGCCAAATTGCCCTGTAAAACACTGCCAGTTTACATTTTTCTCATGGTGAGAGTGCTCATTGCCCCACATTCTTGCCAGTGTTGGATATTATCAATCTTTCATTTTTGCCAATGTGGTGGATGAAAGATGTTTTCTTATTTTAATTTGCATTTCTTAGCTTTTTAGCATCATAGTACAACTTGTGTTTATTAACAATTTCCTACTTTTGTGTATTTCCTTTCACACATGGGAGAGAATTGTTTGTTTTTTCTTATTGATTTTTAAGCATCCTTTGTATATTAGAATATTAGCTCTGACATTTATTGGAATTGTTTTCTTCTACTTTTGTGTTATGAATTTCAATTATAGTATTTTTCCATAAAGAAGCTTTAAATATTCCTTCAAATTTCAATCCCTCCCTTCCTTCCTCCCTCCCCCATCTCCTCCCTCCCTCCCTCCCTCCCTTCCTTGCCTTCTAGAGAGGGTAGGCTGTGTAGTGGTTCAGAGTACAGATGCCTGAGTTCTAGTCAGAGTTTCACCACTGTCAAGTAGTGTACCTGGGAAGTTACTTAACTTCTTTGCACTTAAGTTTCCTCAACTATAAAATGAAGATACTACTACTTCAGAGTTGTTGTGAGGACAAAGTGTTTGTAGTTCTTAGAGCAGTGCTTGGTGCATGGCAAACACTGTATAGGTAATAGCTATTATTATTCCCTACTGCAAGATTATAAAAATTCCCCAGTCTTTTCTAATACTATTTTTCTAGGTTTAAAAAAAAAAATCTCTTATCTGTATGAAGTTTAAGGGGTGACACAGGGCCCTAACTTTATTTTCTCCAAATGATTGGCTAGGTGTCCCAGCACTGCTTGTTGATTAAAAGTCTCCCCTTTGTCATATACTAAATTTTCAAATATTTCAAAGTTCCAGATACATTTCTTTAGATCTTATTCTTGCACCAAGGGCCTAAATTCCTGTATAACCACATTTCACGTTTTGTACGAAGATTCTAAAAGAATGTCATTGACTAGAGAGAAGAAGCTCTATCAGAAGACTGTTAGCTGTATCTTTGCTGAATCGTTCTTATTAATATTTTGGTGCCTAAAATATCTTGGCTTCAATGACAGAACCTCTGGGATAGCTTCACCAGGAGGTACAGCTCTGCCAGGCACTGCAGCTGGCACAGTGTCCGAATTGAATCCCTGTCTTCTGCAGCCTCTCTGTCTTCCCCTTCAGATCTCCTGGTCCTTTGCGGTGCTGTTGGTAATTCCTGTCACCATCTCCCTCATCACCGTGCTCTTACTCCTCTGGCTTTTTCACCCTCAGCTTCCAGTCAGTGTCCAGTTCTATTGTTGCCAGTTGTCTGCTAGCCCTGGAATCCACCCGCGCAGCTGCTAACCCAGGGTCAGGCCTCTGTCACCTTGTCCCAGTTCTTGCAAACCTTCTTCCTAACTAGCCTCTGGCTTTTGGACATGTTCTCCTCAGTCGTTTCTCTACACTGCAGTTAGAGTGAGGCTTCTATGATGCAAGTCTCATCTTGACACTCCAGTAGACAAAAATCTAATCTAGTCTTCTCATTTTAAAAATGAGGAAACTGAAACACAGGCTTAAACAGCTCAGATAGCTAATCAGTGGTAAAGCTGGGAAATCCCAAGTCCATCAAAAATAATTGGCACTTTTTCTGGAATTCAAAAATAATTTCTTTTCAAATATATGCGTAATAGATTTTGCACCTTGTGAGTGGTGGATAATTTATGTGATTTGAATTGCTGGTGTTCAGCATGCCTTCTACACACAAACTGAGGCCAGGAGAATGATGAAATGCTGTAGAATGAACTCCTGCTTACAGTATACTATACAGTTCAAAAGATGCTTTTGTATTTGCTGCCATCTAATTGAAATATATAGGTTATTATAATCTTTCAACCTGAAAATCAAGCAGTATCACTCAACTTAGATACTGTTAGTTACTTGTGTCATTAGTGTCTTAATAAATCTTAAAATCTACAATTGTTTCTTTTAAGATACTTATTCAGGTAAAGGAAATGTAACAATTCAATTTAATTCCCCAACTTTATTCTGTGTTGATATTGTGTTCCACACTTTCGAATGGCTGTGTTCTATCTTTAGATAAGTGAATTCAGAGGAAAAAAAATAACAACTTTTCTTCATCCTGAGAATAAAGTCCAGACTCCTTAGTGTAGTTCAGAAGCTCTGGTAATTGGCTCTGCTCCCCTCTCAGCTGCCCCTTCCAGAACACCCTGCTCTAGTCATGCAGTGCTATGTTCACATTTTTGTTTCCCTGGCTAACTCTTCTTTTCTTTCTGTGCTAAATGTTGTTTCTTCTGTCTGGAACACTCATTTTGTCTCCGCTGTGAGATACTTTTTAACATGGTTTTTTTTTTTTTTTTTTTCCTTGCGTTATGCGGGCCTCTCACTGTCGCGGCCTCTCCCATTTGCGGAGCACAGGCTCCGGACGCGCAGGCCCAGCGGCCATGGCCCACGGGCCCAGCCGCTCCGCGGCACGCGGGATCC
>NW_006777033.1:500804-513864 GCF_000442215.2 Lipotes vexillifer | reverse complement strand
CGGGGCATGTGGGCTCTCCCCAAAACGGGGCACGACCCCGCGTCTCCCGCATCGGCAGGCGGACTCCCAAGCACCGCGCCACCAGGGAAGCCCTTAATATGTTTTTATTCCCTCTGCAATAAAGAATTATTGGTATCCTACTAAATATAAATGTGTCTGTTTACAGAAGTCAGTACTGTATTGTGAATTTTGCTGAACTCTTTGATTAAAGTCCCTTGGTATCTGAGTTAGATTTGCCACTTTCAAAACTTTTTAGTGTTTCCTCTGTCGTTGCATACATAGTCATGTCTGACTGAGCAAGTGTTTACGAAAAGTTCTTTTTAAATTATACATTATTGGGAAGTGAATCAGATTTTTCTGTTAATTTGTGTTAAAATTTCAGAGGTACAGTCTCAGGAAAATATTTTGGTGCCAAGCAGTGTACAGTCAGCCCTCCATATCTGAGGTTGCAGAACTCGCAGGTACCGAGAGCCGACTGTACTAAACAGTTTTATAGTATAAGGGCTTGAGCATCTGTGGATTTTGGTGTCTGCAGGGGGTCCTGGAACCAGTGTCCCATGGCTACTGGGGGACAACTGTATTGCTGTCATCCAGAATAATCCAAGACCATCTCAAGTCAGAGAACAAATATGCTCAAATGCTTCAAGCACAGAGCTTGATTGTGGCCTAGGCACATCCATCACAAGGTTTATATCAGCTGCCCAGCCTCCACACGGGCAAGGTGCCGGGGAGCTGATAGGTTATAGGAAAACAAGCACATCAGATGTAGGGTCATTCCAAATCTTTTTGTCTGGTCTGTGGGTGCTCTTTCTAGAAAAACGAAAGGGCAGAGTAGTAAACATGCCAGGATGAATGCCCATGGTCAGTGCTGTCATTGCTCCTGACACGGGCAGGGTCATGCCTTCGTGAACACTCTTGGAGTGACTGCTGTGAGCCAGGCTCCAAGGTGCTGGGGACCCAGCAGTGGGGAAGCCCATGAAGGAGTTTAACAAGGTAACAGACTGCCTGGTGACAAGGGTGGTGCTGACCTCAGTCAGCTGGGAACGAGGAGGGTATAGGGAGGGTTTTCTGGGAAATGGGAGGTCCACCAAGTCGTGAAGAATGACGAGGAGTTAAACAAGTGAAAGGGACTTGGAGGGAGACTGTGGCCTGCGGGTGGGATTGTGTGGAGAACACACACAGGCCCGGATGTCCATGGTAGGCTTGCGCGCTGATATGGAGAACTGTGAGTATAGTTCAGGTAGCCCTGTCTGGGTGGGAGCAGGGTGCAGACAAGGCTCAGCACCCAAGCCTGGGATAGGGTTCCTGGCTCTGGCCAGAGAACCATGCAGAGCTCCCTGCCTCCTCATTGCCGCCACTGGGCAATCCTTAGATCGCCGTGCTTGGGACAAAATAAAAAGCCTTTGTAGTTCGGTAAGTAACTACAGTGCCCTAGGAAGTCGGTCAGGAGGCCCAAAGGGGGAGTTACATCAAAGCTGGTGCAAGACAGTCTGAGTCTGAGATCACGGTCTGGGAGCTGTGTGGCTCTTGCATTTCCAGTAGCTTCCCATAGTTTCAGAGGCTCACAGATTGGGAAATGTAATCAGGCAAATGAATTCCATCCACTCTGGTCATGAATGTGGTTTTGGAACTGCATGATTACATTTCAGGGGCAGCACAGGGTAGTGATGAGGATGCTGGACCCGAGGAGTCAGATCCTTTTAGGCACTTACTGTCGCTGGACTCCAAAGAAGTCACTTAACTTCTCTGAACCTCACATTTCTCATCTTGAAAATGGGGTGAGTGGGGGTGATTAGACAGGCTAATGAAGTCTGGTTCTTAACCCAGAAAAGCACTCAGTAAAAATTAACTGTCTATAATATACCTGCAAGTAACTATGAAGACTCACTGCTTAAACCTTGACTGTACAGATGAGGATGAGGTAAAGAGGCTCACGGTTCCCTTGCTAGTTACCATTAATTTAACAAAGCCAGTTTATATAGATTATGCATCATCTTGGGAGCAGTATATTTTCCTTATTATTTTGAAATTATTAACGAGAATAATGGAAAATGCAACTTTCAAAATTATGTGATGTGGGATAAAGCATGTCATCGGTAGGACATAATGAGGGTTCTCATCACTTTGTGAGGACCTAAGGCTGGTCCCCTGGGTCTCTTTCTCATCTGTGAAAAGAAGAGGTTGGCTTACATAATTTTTTTGTTCCCTTCAAGCTCTAGCAAATTATATTCCAAATTTTTAATTTGAAAATTATTTCTTGTGGCTAAATTTAGTTCTAATTATTAAAACAAGTAGATTTTTGAACTTATAAACTCTTGAAATTTTAAAGCTGGATACCAACTATAGAAAGAAATGCAAATGAGAAGCAATGAAGGCTCAGAAAAGAGATAATCATATTTATTACCTGACATTATATGATGAGAAGTATTTTTTAAAAAGCATATAACTGTCAGGAGAACAGTATTTTGCAAAATGGAGAAAATAAATTAGGGCAAGGTCATTTGCATGTTTGTGTTTAGCAAATATGCTTAGAGATTGGTTTTGAAAATAACTTTTTTTTTTTAACATCTTTATTGGGGTATAATTGCTTTACAATGGTGTGTTAGTTTCTGCTTTATAACAAAGTGAATCAGTTATATATATACATATGTTCCCATATCTCTTCCCTCTTGCATCTCCCTCCCTCCCACCCTCCCTATCCCACCCCTCCAGGCGGTCACAAAGCACCAAGCCGATATCCCTGTGCCATGCGGCTGCTTCCCACTAGCTATCTACCTTACGTTTGTTAGTGTATATATGTCCATGCCTCTCTCCGCTTAATTTTTAGTAACTTTACTGCTGTTAAAAACTATCTTTTTTTTCCTCAACTTTAATTATATAAGGAAGGGACATTCCCTAGGGATAACCTGTAATAAGCAAAGCAATCCTTCGACTTTTTCCTATGTTTATAAAGACCTTTTTGTAAACATGCATGTGTATACATACTCTTTTGTTTAACTAAAACTTTTAAAAGACAGTTGTATTGTTTCCTAATTGTGAAAATTCAGCTTTCTGTTTCAGGAGTTCTTTTCACATGATTTATATAGAGTTGGCAGTCGCTGGAAAGTATGAATTTTTTTTTTCTTTTTGATCTAGTAATTTGGGGCTCAAGTGGTAGAAAATCTTGAGTTTCAAATAGTTTTGGAATTGAACTTTTTAACTGATTTAATCATTGTGGTTACACCAATTTGAAGCACATTCACACAGAACTCTCTTGCCTGTCACTATTCTTCATATATAGAACTGAAGCTGCTTATAGTTCATTGCAGAGCACCTGGACATCCAACAGTAATTACTGTTTTAGATTCCTGGTAGTGAAGAATACTTGACCCTTCCTCCTTCCATTAAAACCCACACAGCTCTCTAATTCTGATTGTTGTGATCAGTTATTCAGATATTTGGGAGCACTTACTGTATGCTACCAGCACGTGATTTCCAGACAAGGCTGTGATAAGAAATAGAGCAAAGTCCTTTTGAGCCTTGGTTTCCTTAGCACCATTCTTCCATCCTATCGTGACTGATTATGATAACTGGCTATAGGTTTTGTCACCAATAAATACGGCAGCTAGACTGTCATTTGCACAATGCAAACTGAAATCATCCTGCAGTTTTATAAGTGGATAGTAGAACATTCCCTCCACTGCAAGAAGATTTGCTAGGAGAGTCTTAAATAATGCCCAAAACACATGAGAACAAAGCTTTCCCTTTTGGCACTTAGGTCCATAAAGGCAGTTTTGGGATCGAAGAGAAAAGGTTTATGTTCAAGAACTTCTTGATTTCTATTCTCCCTCTTACTTCCTAGGCCAAGTTTTGGTGATAACATATAAAACCATTAGTGTGTAAAGTCAGCTTATCTCTAAATACAGCAACTTGAAAAAGAAATGTGTTTAGAATTACATTGTATAATATAATGCTTTATTCTTGTTGAAGATTCACCAAAATAATGTATTTTAATTACTAAAAACAAATTAGTAGAAATTTCTTATCTAAGTAGAAAATATGGTCAGCCGTGCACTGAGCCAAGATGAAATTGTTTTTTCTGAGTTGTGTTTTTGTTTCTTATTCCCCCAGTAGACTTGCCATACACACACACACACACACACACACACACACACACACACACACACACACACACACACACACACGTCTTGCTTAAGTACTGACTTTCCATTCCATGCTGACAAGTTGTGCTGGAACTTGCCATTACAGGGTCTTCAGTAAGCAACTTACACTAAATTCTGTGCTGTAGCAAGGCTTGTGTAGTGCCAGTGCATTCACACTTTTTCCTGTATTTCTCTGTTCTTTATTAAAAATAAATCTCATTTTATAAATTACTTATTGAACATTTATAGGGTTTGCATTTTTTATCAAATCTGCTTTACACCTTAGATTACCTATACCATACTTTTACTCCTAGGCTGACTTCCCGTCCTTATACTGTTGGGTTACCCCTGCCCTGGTATATCATTTCATGTGAATGTAGGGCATATACCCTGAAAAACCATAATTCAAAGAGAGACATGTACCACAATGTTCATTGCAGCCTATTTACAATAGCCAGGACATGGAACCAACCTAAATGTCCATCAACAGATGAATGGATAAAGAAGATGTGGCACATATACATAGTGGAATATTAGTCGGCCATAAAAAGAAACAAAATTGAGTTATTTGTAGTGAGGTAGATGGACTTAGGGTCTGTCATACAGAGTGAAGTAAGTCAGAAAGAGAAAAACAAATACTGTATGCTAACGCATATATATAGAATCTAAAACAGCAACAACAACAAAAATGGTACTGATGAACCTAGTTGCAGGGCAGGAATAAAGATGTAGACATAGAGAATGGACTTGAGGACACGGGGTGGGAGGGGAAAGCTGGGGTGAAGTGAGAGTAGCATTGACATATATGCACTACCGAATGTAAAATAGCTAGTGGGAAGCAGCCACATAGCACAGGGAGATCAGCTCGGTGCTTTGTGACCACCTAGAGGGGTGGGATAGGGAGGGTGGGAGGGAGGCTCAAGAGGGAGGGGATATGGGGACATATGTATGTATATGGCTGACTCACTTTGGTGTACAACAGGAAACTAACACAGTATTGTGAAGCAATTATACTCCAATAAAGATACATTTTAAAAAATACATTTTACTTAAAAGCCAGAGAGTTTTTAAATCTGTGGCAAAGGTTAGCCCAAAGACATAGAAAATTGCATACTATTAATTATTCATTTTTTAGATACCTAATCTAGGATTTTTTTTTTTTTTAGTGTGCTGTGGAGATTGCCTACATTAAAAACATTGAAGATAATACACAAGTTTTGTAAAAAGTTTTTACGTAAGGAATAATATATTTAAAATGTTGATTCATTCTTTACCATATGCTTAGGCAGCCACGTGTCAGATCTTTTTAAATACAATACTGTCTTCTTTCCATAAACCATTGAAACTTCAGCATTCCAGCTCTGCCTTCCACAACTCTTTTACCCATGAAAATGAGAGAAAATTTTGGTTTCTTAGGATCATGTGTGTGAACTTGAGGTTCAGTGACTGTGGTCACTCTGGTGATCTGACAGCCATCACCAAGTCTCCTCCAGGACTGTGTCACCTGTAATTGTCATGGGGGAAATGGTGACATCAGCACTCTTAGCTGCCATAATTTCAGAATCACAGCCCAGTAACTATTTTGGAGTCTCTCCTATAGGTCTGGGAAGTGAAACATCACTAGTCTCATGTTGGATCCTGGGCAGCAGAGGGATCCGCTGCTGTGCTGCAGCTGAAGCCAGGGTGAATTCCTTGGCATGGATCACTTCAGATGTCTCTAAGAGCTGCTCCTCCTGAATAAGGCTGGCTCAACAGGATGCCGAACTGTTCTTGCCTGCTGGAGCATAGAAAGCAGCCACCAGGACAGTTTTTAGGAGACAGATCAGGAATGGGATGGAGAGCAGGAAGGGCAGGTTGTGGTGGCGGCTAGAAATCAGTCTCTAGAACCGGTGAACTCCGAAACCTCATTGGGCTGCTTCCAAGGTAGTTAGACTCTGAGAGAGGGAGGTGGGCCACAAAGACCTAGGCCTAAATTAGCTTTAACCCCTGATTTGTAACTTAAGTTTTCCTAATTGTTCATTTTGTAATTAAAGTTTAATTCGACTAACCACCAAGTGGGCCTTTAGACTGCCATTTCAAAAAATTGGTGGCGTGCTTTCACACTTATTAAATATTTAGAATCATTGACCATTTGTTTCCCTTAGAACTTTAAATATTAAAAAAAAACACTTTTGAACATTCTAGTCTCTTCAAAATATCTATGATTGTTTATGTAGGACTAGTAAAAAAATAGAAACAGATGAATTCCATGAGAATTCTTTTTTTTTTTTAATGACCATGAGAATTCTTTTTTGACCTCTCAATAGTCAAGTAGCGCTACTTGAAGATGAGATAATGTGGATAATACTTTAAAAACCAAAATTATTCTGATGCAAAACTTCTGTCTTTACTGTCTCAGGTAAAATGAAAAGCCTACTCAAATTGCAGTTCAAATTCAAGAGTTCCTTATGGACGTATCTGATTCCTTCTTTCTCCCTTGTAACTATTGGCTAGGGAATTGCCAGGTGTCTTTAGTTGAAAGGTACTTAACCTGCTTTCCGACTGCTTATTGTGGTGGACTAAGTGTTGGCACTGGCTCAGACCCATCAGGCCCGTCTCCAGTATTATCTTACCACTTCTGCAGGACATTGAGTAAAGTTATTTAACTGCTTTGAATCTGTCTTCATCTGTGAATTAGAAATAATGATACCTTTCCTACTACCAGAATTTGAAAAGATCGAATGAGATGGTGGATATGAAATGACTTTCAAAGGGTGAAAATAAAGCCCTAAGGGACTTCCCTGGTGGTCCAGCGACTCCATGCTTCCAGTGCAGGGGGTGCAAGTTCGATCCCTGGTCGGGGAACTAAGATCCCACATGCCACGTGGCACAGCCAAAAAATTAAATTAAATAAAAAAAAATAAAGCCCTAGGATTTATGGTGACAGTATTTTAGAATTCAAAAGTACAACTTCCTGACTCTTAGAGTGGCATTAGAGAGGTTCTGTCATTGTAAGGAGGTTGAGCGCTGAAGTGCAGTGTGGGGCTAGGGTGCCCCTGCCTAGCTCACCTTAGTCCATCCTAGTTTAGCTGCATTCTCCTGCTGTGCTTGTCTTATTGGAAATATCAATAGTAGTTAATTTCCTCTGTGCCTGGTACACTGGTACATTATATAGCTTGTCTCATTTTAAGCCATGTACTATTCTTGTGAAGTAAGTGCGGTTTTTATTCCTATTTTACAGATGAGAAAACAGAGACCCTGAGAGGTGAGGTAATCTGGCACCTAGTGGGTGGGTGAAGGCTGGGTGTGAACCCTGGCAGTTTGACTCCAAGACTGTGCTCTTTAACCTTATGGTAATCTTTTATGCATATTTTAATATTTTTTTTTAAATCAGGAGATGGGTTTGAGTTAGAGAACAAATTTCATTGTCTATTACTCATTTTCCCTGTCTTGGCTGTCTAGGTCCTCCAAAATATACAGGAAGCATCAGTGAAATGTTTTAACATTTTTCGTTGTTATGTGAAGTTCTTATAAAAGAAGACCAGTTGTAAACACAAATTTAGACTTCAGTGTGTTTACTGTACCAGAAAAGAGAGTAGGCTCAGCGTGCAGATGTGGCTGAACTTCCTTCATGCGCACACCTTTGCCAGCAGAATGGGAGATGTGCTTGGAGTGCATGGTCAATGTTAACACTTGTGGAGCCTTCACCCTTTACAGAGTGCTTGCACAGATTGTCTCATTCTTGCCCTGCGACACAGGCATCTTCCCATTTTACAGCTGGTGGGAATACCTCAGAAAAGTTAGGGGGCAAGAGGCAGAGTGAAAACTCCTGACCCTCTGCTCTGTATATACATACGCTCCCTCCGCTGGGCTTCTCCTAGGCTCACACCTGCATGTCCTATTACATGCTCTGAGGTAGCTGCCTTAGGTAGCTCAAGCATTTAAAATTTATTTGTTTACAACTAAACATAGCTGTTAGAGCTCTTTATAAATGGGTCATGAAAATAATAGCTAGTTTTCATTTCCAGTGGTTTCAGATTAAAGCTCAATTTAGACTTCGGCATTCTTTTAATTGGTGTGTTTTGAATGTTGGTTGTGCCTGTTTACTCATTAGAATAAAGATACTAATTTCTAAGGCACACATCCAATATAGAGTTATGCCTAAATGGGCTTCAGTTCATTTATTCTCTTACTGTTATTTGTCCTCTACTAGTAATATAAGTTAACGAATGCCTGCCTATCAAGTATTTTGTCTTCAGCAGGCATCTTCTATAATTAAAAGAGCTTAGTGGCTCTGAGAGAATTCAGTAATTTCCCTGACCCTATGCCTCCCCAACAAACAAAGGAGATTATCTTTGAGTTTAACTAGAGAAAGGTCACTCAGGTAAAACTGAACTCACCTTTAAGGCAAGATAAATATCTTTGCCCTTAACTGGGTCTCTAATATTCCATTATTTTGTTTCTTAAATAACAGTACTAATGTGTTTGCAGTCCCAGAAATCTTATATATGTGCTGCTTCTGGAAAGTTTCACTATCATTCCAAACTCAGTAATGTTTACTGATATACCATGTGGCTACTACTGTTGTAGGAACTGAGTTATCCCCAGATAAGAGCTGGTAGGTAACAAGATAATTCAGCTCTTGTGTTCTCTAGCTAGTTACTGATTACCAGTAGCTAGTTTCATGAGAAACTCTTGGAGAAAACTGAGGAGGAGTTGTAGGTTCTACCTGGGTTTGACCATTTTCATGTACACACTGGATATGAGACAACTTCATGAATGCTGCCTGTTGATTGTCCTTTTAGGGTACAAATGATGTAGGCAATGAAGAAAAAAGATGAAGAAAGAAATACTGTTGCGCTTTAAGAAAGCCCTCTTAATAAAAACGTGAGTTGACACCCCCCCAAAAAAAATCAAGAATGATTGTGTCAGACTCCTGAAAATGATTTTATTATGTGTATTGTATTTATATACAGCTTTTAAGAAAACAACTTGTAGAAAGTAAAATAGGCTTAGCTTTATATCTTATTACAATGATAGTAATTACACCCCTGGGATTGAAGTTCCTGGCTGAGACGCTTCTCTTTAATGGTACCTTTGCTCAGTTCAGTCTTGGGTTTCTCAGAATCTCTCACAATGGCCAAGAATTGAGGAATGAATGGGGACTTCCTATGGGCAATTTTGATTTCTTGATAGGCAGGCCCTGGCTTATATCCATACCTCTGAAAGGATAGTGGGGAATTCTAGCTCAGATTCCTCCGAGCAGTGCCAGGATTTCCTGGAAGAGAGCAGAGAAGAACCTGCAGGAAAATGATATCTGAGAGGCAGAGGAGACTATTTTACCCAAGGAGGAAATGGTCAGCAGTAGTAATGCCACTGGGCAGGATGCAAGGGTAGCTGTGACTGTCTCAAGGCCAGAATTTAGTAGAGTATTGAGCATTGAAGCCACTGAGCTTCCTTAAGGGATGACAGGGCAGTGAGGAAGCCCAGGCTCCTCTTGAGAAGCTGGAGGAGGACAGAGTGGGAGAGAGGCAGAAGCCTAAGGATTTGCAAAAGCGGGGAAGCGTTCTGGGGTTGGTTGGGTTGGGTTGGATTTTGTTTTAAGGCAAGAAGAAGGGAGAATGCTCATAGGCTGAAGAGACGGAGCATAGGAGGGGAGGTTTGTTGTTAAAGTAGTGAGTGTGCTTTCCTGGAACATTGACATTTCTTAAGGAAGGGGCTTGGAGGGTGCTTGACTGCACAGTGAATAGGAAGCCAGTCTGTGATTAAGTTTGCCATGGTTATGAAATATGTTGGTAGCAGTTTTCTCTGTGTTTAAATTATTATTGCTCATGGTGTAACAAAACATTCATCCACCTGACAAATTTATTAAGAATTGGCTACATGCCAGGCACTAGGAATATAGCAGTGATGAAACAGACAAAAATCCCTGCCCCCACAGAGATTATGTCTTCACAAAAACATGGTTGTAAGTATTCTTGGAATCCATTTCATGGTTTCTACTTGCACTTTTTTTCGTGTCTTGTGGTCTTCCCTTAGAATGACATGAACACTAAAGTGACCTTCCTGCACCAGATGTTCAGAGGATTGCTTTCTGTCCAAGCCTTCCGGGTGGCTCTTGCATTTTTCGACCCTCTTCCTAATTGCTGTTAGTAGTTACCTTATGGAAATACTGTCCAGGTCCCATTTTAACTTGGGCAGCATGTGTACCTGACTGGTAGCCAGTCAGATTTTGATGTCAAAGGTGTGGGTGTGGCGATAGTCTGGGGAGGTAACCCAAGAGTACTTTCTTAGTAATAATAAAATATCAAAGTTTTAAAATGATTTCTTTTTAGAAAAATAATTTAGGACATATTTAGAAATATCCTTGTAAATATTGCTTATTATCTTGCATAACTGATAGACTTTCTTGGATGGAAAGTGGTAGAGATATGGCTGATACTTTGGCACTTTATCTTTGCTTCAGGTAGAGGGTGACTTGTTACTTATATGTCGCTAGTGGTTGTGCCATTGATAAACATTTGTTTATGTCCCCTAAACAAATTTTTGAAGTTTTGTCATACATATGTGATCGTCAAATTGTGGGAAAGTTGTTGAGAACAGCTGCTTTAGCTTATTGGTGAACATCCATTCAGCAAACTGCTGTTGAAGAGAAAGGACCCGGGAGCATGCTCTGCAGCCTGCCATTCTGGGAATGTTTACTTGGAACATTGAACAAAATTGATTCAAGTCTCTAGTCTCATAGTTTACCTTAATTCATTTGAGTTTTATGTTTTAGTCATATTTGTTTTTTGTTTTTAGTTTTTTTTTGCGGTACACGGGCCTCTCACTGTTGTGGCCTCTCCCGTTGCGGAGCACAGGCTCTGGATGCGCAGGCTTAGCGGCCATGGCTCACGGGCCCAGCCGCTCCGCGGCACGTGGCATCTTCCCAGACCGGGGCATGAACCTGTGTCCCCTGCATCGGCAGGCGGACTCCCAACCACTGCGCCACCAGGGAAGCCCCATATTTCTATTTTTAACACAGAACTGTCACTGCACCCCTCTCCCAAATCTTGGAATAAAATTGACATTCTAGAAGTAGATGCTCTATTTTTTTTCATGCTTATGCTGTGGTTTCAGATGCATCCTGCTAGCCATATCCCCTCCAAACTAGGAGAATCCAGGTTTGAGGAGTCTGGATTGGGGGTTCTAGTGCTGTCCCTTCCCTGGAGACACCCCATTCATTGACCTCCTCAGCTAGTTCCCTCTCTTCCACTCAGGTTTCTTCCTAATAGGATGTAGTCTTGTCTTCTGCCTCTTCCCTCCCAGGCACAAAATCTTTTGGGATTTTCTTCAGAATTCTTTCTTCCTGTTAACTACAGGAAAATCAATAGGTATTAACAAAATTAGAGATATGGACAAGTTCCAAAGTTATGGAAAAGTTTTTTCCACTGAAATACATGTGTCTAAGCTTATGGTTTTGGGCTTCCTTTACTGACCATCTCAGTGTTTTACTGGGGGTGAAATCTGTCAGTCTTACTACAGCTGGTATTCCCAGCTCTTCTCTCTTTCTGCAGTGTTCCTAAAACTAATGGTGGGGAGTTGGTTTACACAAAGGCCTCAGTGAAGCTTATTTACATCTTAGAGATCTTTCGTATTGGAAGGGTGTTACTTCCTCATAGCCTGCTGTGTACAAGTACCAGGCATTTCAGAGTCAGTACTGTTAGAGTGGTGGATGAGTAGGACATAGGCCTTGCCATCAAGAAAAAACACAGCCCGAGGGGAAGGATCAATCTATTCCTTTATTCAGCACATATTTATTGTCTGCCATATGCCAAGCTTTCTGCTAGGGCAAGGAGCATAAAGTTAAGACTCGTTTCTGCTCTCAAGGATTTCACAGTCAAATGTTGGAGACAGACAAGTAAGAAACCATTATAACAGAGTGCTATTTGCTGAGCTGGAATTAAGGAAGGCCCCCGCCCCCCCCCCCGCCCCCGACTGAGTTAGAGGGGCTGTGACCAGTGGGGAAGGCTGAAGGCAGCTTCTGGGATAGTTTCTCCAAGGAAGGGAGGACCCTAGAACTTGTGATGAGGTGGGAACTACAGGATATACCTAAGGAAAATTAGACATTTTATTTTTATTTTTTGCTTCTTCTGTATACTAGATAAACTCACATTTTATTAATTGTCAACATTGTTTCTGTTTTTCAACGTAAAAGTTTTGAGTTTGAGTATCAGCCAGAATGATAATGAATTTAGTCAGTTTTTTTGTTTGTTTGTTTGTTTGTTTGCAGTACACGGGCTTATCGCTGCTGTGGCCCCTCCCATCGCGGAGCACAGGCTCAGCGGCCATGGCTCACGGGCCCAGCCGCTCCGCGGCACGTGGGACCCTCCTGGACCGCTCCGCGGCACGTGGGACCCTCCTGGACCGGGGCACGAACCCGCGTCCCTTGCATCGGCAGGCAGACCCCCAACCACTGCACCACCAGGGAAGCCCTTAGTCAGTTATTTAATTAAAAAGAATATTAATATGCATGCTTATGAAAGAGTTGCTGTCATGTTTTAAAACAAAACAATACCAGTTATAAAGTACAAGGATAGTTCTTTGCGCCATTTCCATTCAGGTTATTCTTTTATAATTGAATTCTTTAAAATTAGAAAACGGTTAGGAAGAATGGCTTTTGAAGCATATATCAGGCTAAACTGTAAGTCAAAACCTGCCAGTTTAAAATAAATGCAGTTCTTTGGTTCTCCTAAATTGTAGCTTTTGCTACAGTGAAAAGAAATTAGCATATTTATGAACACCTACAAAATTCCATTGAAATGAGAAGACATTATTCAGGTAGACAGAATGTAATGATTCAGACTACATTTGGGACAGGATATCGGAATTAATGTGGCTTCTCTTTCAAGTTATTTGTGGGCAGATGACATCTTTAATATTAATAATTGCCTGTTACA
>NW_006777033.1:491905-500794 GCF_000442215.2 Lipotes vexillifer | reverse complement strand
AAAGAGTGCCACCTATTGAATGAAGGTTTTTTTTCTCTCCTCCCATTCCATTCCTAGAATGTTCTGTTTCACTTTGAATCCTTGGTTTCTCCAACTGTGTACTATAATTAATTCCAATAGGTAATTTATGCCAGACAGTGAACAAAGAAGTTAGATTCACTCTTGATCCTATCTTCCAATGGATTAACTAGGGTGGCTAGTATTCTTAGAGGGAGTTTGTGCCTTCAGAACCAACTGTAGAAACAAAACCTAAACCATAAGCATGATTCAGCACTTTGCAAGTTTCAAAACCTTCCCATTATTTTAATGTATTCTCTAGCTGAAGGGTTTTTGGTTTGTTTTAAGATGGGTGTATGGACACTCAGTGAATAGGAATTATTCCGGAATAATTGAAAGGGATTGAGGAATTTATGACATTGGTCAAGATCTACTGGGGAGACCTCAGTCTCCCAGGGGATATTAGTACAGAGATTGTTGGATCACAACTTGGCCATAGGTCACTTGGGGAGATTCCTGAGGTTCAAATCCAAATACCTACTTCAAAATAAACCACGTGGTACTTTTCGGTAGTTCTTATCTGTGAAATGTTGAGAACATGAACACTAGGAAACACACCAGTATCAGAAGTAAAAGATTTCATTTGAGAATTTATGTGGCCATTATTTGTAGTTTATTGGCACGTTTGTGGTGTATTGGCTTAATACATTGCTAGGCATCAGTTTTCTCCAGCTTTTCCACTTGTTTATTGGACTGTGCAAGTAGGGAGTGATTTTTTTTAAAGGAGGTGAACTGTATGCTAAATTGATTTATACTTGCTGATGTAGACAGATTAATTGTACAACCCACTGAGGGATGATATTTTGTATTAAAATCCTAAAGTCAAAAACAAAAAAATAGGGCTTCCCTGGTGGCGCAGTGGTTGAGAGTCTGCCTGCCGATGCAGGGGACGCGGGTTCGTGCCCCGGTCCGGGAGGATCCCACATGCCGCAGGGCGGCTGGGCCCGTGAGCCATGGCCACTGAGCCTGCGCGTCCGGAGCCTGTGCTCCGCAACGGGAGAGGCCCCAACAGTGAGAGGCCCACGTACCGCAAAACAAAAAAAACAAAAAAAAACAAAAAAATATATTGTGTAAGGTATTAAAATTCATTCCATATAAAATGTTTAAGTTGTCTAACCCAAATATGTCAAGCTTATGTCCTAAATACCAGATGTAATTAACCAAAGATGTCACTTTTTTTTTCAGTTTAAAGAATAAATTGCATCTAAGAGAGTAGATCTTAAAAGTAAAATAAATAAGTAAATAAATTGCAGTGACATCTATTCATGTTACTTAAATAAGGAGTACTAATTGGCTGAATGGCAAGCATTCTCTGAAAATATTATGATTTTTTAATAATACAAAAGCAAAAAAATTTTAGCAGTAATTGTGTTTTCATATTAGCAGTCAGAATGACTCATTAAATGCTAACACTGTATCCCAGCTTTTCTGCATTTAAAAAAAGCAAACTCTCACCTCTCTGACTTGACACAGATTAAGCATTTCTGAAGTGATGATACCACATTATGGGAAAAGCAGGCTTTGTGGCTGCAGAGAGCCCTGGACTCCTGAGTTAGAATTCAGATTGGAACATTGTCACAACTGAAGCTGAGACTTGGCCAGAAAGAGCCACCATATGCTTCATTTCTCATTTCAGGCTACTACTTCATATCATTTTGACTCAGAGCACTTAAATATGCAAAAGGGTTATGTGTCTTTTAAGGAAGAGAAATCTGTGGTTCTTTCATTTAAAAAAAAAAAACAAACTAGAAAAGTTAATGTTTTCAGTGTTTAAAAAAAAACCCTTGAAATCCATGTTTTGTGGTCTCTCCTTTCTTGAATGTTTCTCCTAACGGTTGAGAGAGCTTTGATAAGAGTCCCTTGTACATAACACGTACCCTTTTTAGTAATTAGATTTGAATTGCTTTTATCATAGTGCCTATCAGGGGTACTGAGTCTAAAAGTTCAGTAATTTCTAGCCTGAGTTTTCACAGGGTCTGTGGATCCGTATTTGTTCTATGGTGTTGGTAATGTTGAGAAAGGATTCTCACATTTTAAAACACCAGGAGCCACTGGATTATAGATGTACAAAGAATATTTTATACAAATAAACTATTGGGAGGTATTCTCCAGATATAACAATTAGAGGGAGTTTGTGGATCCTGTTGAGCTTTATATTTTTTGATATTATTTCTCCCTCACAGAACTATAGCATTTACATAGTGGCATTAATAAATGAATCATGTTCATTCTGGATGGCCCTGAATCTTGTAGTCTGATCTGATTTGGTAAATTCTTGAATTCCAGAAAGGTTGTGAATTGCTTAAAGATTATGTAGCTGGCTAATGGCCTAGTTATGACTTGGCTCTTAATCTCAAGACTCCCCAGTCCTGTTATTTTTCTTTGGTTCTGTGAAGCCTCCCACAATGTAGAGAAGAGTAATTCAGTAGCACATGTTTATTTTTAAGGAAATATATCAGCCATACAGAGGGAAACTATTAGAGCATAATATAATGAACAGCCATAAAACCGTTGCCTGTATTTAATAAATGTTAATATTTTATCATATTTGCTGCAATTGGGTATCTGTGCTTTAAAGAAACGAATATTAAAGACACAGTTGGAGCCTCCTTTGTCTTCTTACCTCCCTCCTTGCACCCCACCGGTAGTGGGCCACGTAGTTAGCCTTGTTTGGCAGTCTTCACATTCCAGATGTCTCTAATCAACATTGTTACCTCCTGAAACTAGAAAAAAATAGTTGTATTTTGCTATTTTCATCTGTTTTTCAACTAACATATTGTTAAAAGAAATTATGTGTAACATAGACTAGAAGGAAGGGCACAGGGCTTTGAAGCCAGAGAGACCTGGTTTTGAAACAAAGAATTACCACTTACTGTGGATCCTTAGTCAAGTTACGTATCTTTCTGTAAGTTTCTTTGTCTGCACAAGGGAGACAATGTGTCTTACTTACATTGTAGCCTCTGTGAGAGTTGGAGCCCCTGTAAGGATAGCACCTAGCATGATAACCCAGTTCAGAGGAGGTGCTCCATAAAGAGTAGCAGATCATAAATAATGATCATAGTAATAGTTGTAGTAGTTGCATTTATTGTGTGCTTACCATATACTTGGCACTATTTTAAGTGCTTCATCCATGTTCATTCATTTTAAAACTGTGAGATGAGAACTATATGCTAAGGGCTTAAAACAGTGAAAGGCACAGAGAGGTTAAATAACTTGGGCCAAAGCCATACAGCTAGTAGGTGTCAGACCTTGGATTTTAACTCAGGCATTCTAGCTCCAGAGCTCATGCCACTGATCACCATGCCATACATCTTGATGATGTTTGTGGTATGACTTCTTTATCCACCCTATCCTAGGAACATGTCCTTCAAGTTATGTCATTTCTGTTGAATGAGAAGCCCTTTTGATTTTGCTATGTATACAACCAAGATTTTACTGGTTTGGGTGGCTATTGCCCCATCAGTGCCCCTAACAAACCCCACCACCGTACTTTCTAAACTCCCCAGTGTGGGCCTGGCATGACTAGTGAACGAATTTGGTCAATTCCCTGTAGCCATCTCTGGACAGCTCTGCCTCCTCAGCCATTGCCCTCGCCTCTTTCAGCCACACTGGTCTCACTGCCTCTGCTGAGCACTGATGCTGCTTCTGCCCTGATCTACTTCCCACCAATCACTGCCAGGAGTGCTGTCATCAGTGCTGAAGACACGCGAGTGCTTCCACTGTGCCAGAGCTCCAGGGGTTTGCAGTGAAGTGAGGACCGTGCCGCAGGCCCCTTTTTTATTTCAGATTCTGGGGCTTTCCTCTAGGCACATAGAGCTATTTAGAGCAAGTGGCTTATCGGGTTTTTGGCTTTGTTTTTGTTTTTTTGGCTGATACCTTCTTTGTCTTCACCCCGGACCTAAGTCCTTGGCAGAGAGTGAGCAGACTGGGCCTGGGGCAAATCTTAGTGACAAACTCTGGCCTCTGCTAGTGGTTAGACTGGGCCACGTTTGTATGTCTGACATCCACTTCTCTTAAGATGAGTTTGTACCTGGTGAATTTACTCATCTCAAGCTGGCTGTCGGATGATCTTTTTCCCACATATTTTGATTCTTGGAGGCTTAGTTGCACTAAAGACAATTGCTGAATTTTATGATAGCTCGTGAAGCCTTATATTAAGACATTATAACAGCTGGTGTTAGTTTCTTCTCTGGATTTTTCTTCTTAGACCTATTGACTCATTTGAGCCAGAAAGGATATAGATATGATCACATACACATTTCTCACAGTATATTCTAAGGACCACTACTACTCTGTCAAAGATGTTTTGCTTAAAGGACTTATGTGCCAAATGAGTGCAAGGAATACTGTGTTACCTTCTTTTCTTTTCCCTCTTGGAAAAATATGATGCACATAGGTCTTTAAATGAACGTGTTTATTTTATCTAGTGTTTCCTAAACAGCAGAATCATAAACTGTTTAATATTCTATAGAACACTATTTTCACCAGAGCTGTTTCTTTTGTCAAGAAAATCTTTCAGCCTTCATTGGCTCCAAGCCTGCCAGTCCTGTTCTTTCATTAAATATTATTCGGGCGGGCTTCCCTGGTGGCACAGTGGTTGAGAGTCTGCCTGCCGATGCAGGGGACATGGGTTCGTGCCCCGGTCCGGGAAGATTGCACATGCCGCGGAGTGGCTGGGCCCGTGAGCCACGGCCGCTGAGCCAGAGCGTCCAGAGCCTGTGCTCCGCAACGGGAGAGACCACAACAGTGAGGAAAAAAAAAAAAAATATATATATATATATATATATATATATATATATATATATATATATATATATATAAATAATTCAGGCATCACCTCTGTAGATCTTTCTAGGACTCTCCTAGATAAAATTAAGATGGAGATCCACTCCATCCTTGCAACTATTTATGATACATTAAAATACATCTATTATAGCAGGGTTGGCATCTGTTTTCTCTGTTCTGCTAGACTAAGCGCCTAGAGGGAGAGAGATCCTGTCTTGCTTTTCTTTATCCCACTTTGTATTTGTATCTCTGTTGCCTAGCCCAGAGCTTACACGTAGTAGGCGTGCCAACATTCATTGAACAGAGTGGTTTTCTAGCATTAAAAGCATAGAGAAGAAAAGCTACATTTGTCAGGAAGTCATTCTTCCTCGTTCTGAGCATTCCCAGTTAACATGCCTTTCCACCAGCCAGGAGGAAGTACTGCAGAAATAGTGCTCTAGCTGTTCCACGGGGTTTGAAAGAAATCATTCTCATATAGTGAAAAGGCTGTGAGAGGGCTTTGTGCTCTACCTCAGCACTATATGCCTTCTCAGCCATTAACCTGGGAATGTTAAAAACAGTCCAAGCGTTTTTATTAACACAGAAGGTACTCAAAATGTTACATTTTTAACTTTAAACCACTTTTCTTAAACTGTGGGAGGGAAAATGTGCAATAACATACCACTTTTGAAATTATTAGTTTTCATTTGATCCTTTAGAATATTCAAACTGAAGCTGCCACATTTCTTTCAAGATAATTGACTTAGTAAAAATGTAATCACACACCCATTGGAGAAGGTTCCAAAGAAAAACATACATCAGAGCCCCCATAACACTGACTTGGGAGCTTTTTGATGGAAACCAAAATGGTGAAGGAGCAGCCATCTTTTCCCCCTGGAATACCTGCTTTGTGCCATGGATTATGTACCAGTGCCCTTAGATGTAGGACAGGACACATTGCTTTTCTGAAAACTGCCCCAATAGTAGTAGTGTAGGGAGTTCCGATATACTTCTGTAATGTAGTATAAAAGCTCACTTACATTTATGCATCAGGTGTCTTTTACACATTCCCAACCCTAGGTTTGTCAAGTAGCATGAAAGAGGAATTCTTGAAAGCAAATACACATTTAGGCAAATACTGTAAAAAATTAGCATCCTTTTCCTTGCTTACTGATCTATATTCAACAGTTAAAGAAGAGGATGTTCATACGTCCCATTTTTTCCCCAAAGGTTTCTAAAGGTTCTTCGTCAGTTATCAAGGACACAACAAAGGAAGGAATAAACAGTGGAATTTTTTAGCACTGAATATTAAAAGAATACAGGCTTACAGAGTAAAAAGGATTTGAAGCTTTCATGGGTTTTTATTGGAAAGGAACAAATGAGAAATGCAACCATATTGGTCTTAAACTCCCCCTGTAAACAATGACTCTTAAAAAATAGTTTACATTAAACCTGTAGATTTTCTTGAGTTCATGAGTGAGAAGAAAAGAATAGTGTGAATCTTAACCCATAGGAAGATGGGTAGAAGAATAGTAGTACTTAGAAATTTTGTTACGGAAGTGATTACTTTGATGAGTAAATAAAGTATTTTTGTAAAATATTTAGTTTAAGTAATAAACGTTCCAGGGACACCTAGCAACTTTTCAGTCCATTTGTTTTATCATTGGTAACAGAACTGCATTCAGTTTTTCTGTCACTAAGATATTCATATATTTTGTGACACAATGAATCTTACAAAATCACAAAACTTATTTCTGTCCAGTTCTATTTTTACAATTTTCACTTGTCTGCATAAATACTGCCATCAAATTTCTGCTCATAATTTGTGACAAGTCAGTGAATTTCACTGAACTTGAATCATAAGATATTATAGAACTGATGTGTTGGTTTCACTTTAGTCTGATTTGTTTTCTTTTATGCCCACACATGAGGGGTGTTCACTTGAAGAGACACCTGCCCTCACCTTCTCTGGTTTTTCTCCTTGACTACTTTTTTAAAAATAATATTTTTTATTTCAAATTGCTATATCTTCTAGGATATTCATTTCCTTACTAACCTAACTTGATTACTGACTTGATTCATCTTATTTCCTTTAATTTTCTTTAAATTTCTTATCAGTTTTAATAGTCATTGCATATACTTGATCATCTCTACATAACTACTTCCCGCCTGAATTTGCTGTATGTTTGAGCTGTCTGAATTATCTTTTCCTCCTGATGAGTTGTTTTTTTAAAAAAAATTTATTTATTTTATTTATTTTTTGTCTGGGTTGGGTCTTCGTTGCTGCCCACAGGCTTTCTCTAGTTGTGGCGAGCGGGGGCTACTCTTCATTGCTGTGCGCGGGCTTCTCCTTGTGGTGGCTTCTCCTGTTGTGGAGCACGTGGGCTCAGTAGCTGTGGCTCGCAGGCTCTAGAGCGCAGGCTCAGTAGTTGTGGCGCACGGGCTTAGTTGCTTCGTGGCATGTGGGATCTTCCCGGACCAGGGCTTGAACCCACGTCCTCTGCATTGGCAGGTGGATTCTTAACTACTGCGCCACCAGGGAAGTCCTCCCAGATGTTTGTTGATTTGAAATGATAACCAGCTGCTCTGACTCCAAATCATTGGTTGCTTATCAAGTCCATGGCATCTGTTGCTCTGGGTGCTTTGTTTGTGGCTACAGGACATGCCAGGGCAAAGGACCTGCCCTCAAAGAACTTGCACCTTCCTTGTCTAGGCTGACCTAGGTCAGCTAGAGAGCGAGTATTTGCAGTATGATTATCCACTAATTTTTTGGTTTAATTTTGGTTAATTTCAAACATACTTATCACGATTCTATACCATGTTCTACTTTTCAGAATTCTGTAATTCTTAGTGGAGAATAATTATAATCTTAAAACTCAAATGGGGTGATATTTTAATAGAAAGGAATCCTCGATATCAGATAAGTTGATTTTTAGTATGTGCAAGACAATTTAGAATAATTTATAAATATGAATCAATCAGAATAACTAAGGTGGTATTAAGCTGCTTGTAATCATTGTTGATAGTAAGCTATATTGTCATCTTTGTTTTTTGACCTCCATTTTATTTAATTTTTGATGTAGTTAACCAGAACGTGAGCTTTTTGAGGATGAAATTCTGTGCCTGTATCCTTCAAAGGACTAAATAGGAAGGTTTGCACACAATACTAGAAATAGTTTTTCTCACCCTGATGAAGATTTCTGATAGAGATTCAACATATAAAACTGACTGTACCATGGCCATACCCATATTAAGAAATCAACAGTGCTTTGTTGTGCTAAAGAGAGGATATTTACTCTGTATTGAGGGAAAAAAAAGTAGTTGCCTGTTTCTTGGTAAAAATAAATAGGAGTTGTGCCATCTTTAGTTCTTAGGGCCAAACATTACCGAGTACAACCTGGAATGAAATCTTCTGGGGACTAATTTTCATAATGTGAGCCACTTTTATATATTATTTCTTATGTAAAATTAGACATGTTGTAAATGTTGCATTACATAAAGATGGAAGGGTTGGCCTTACCAATGATTTTATCTAATCCTTCTTGCTCAGAAGAGGGAAAAGGCCAGCAGTTGCCAATGACAATATATCTCTGGAGAAATTATCTTAAGGAAAAACAGAGTTGTTCCACCACTGAGATACAGATTTTTTGGCCTCAGATCTAGGTTGTATGAATTTTAAGCACTTGTAAATACTAAGTTTGCTTTTGCCCTGGAAATCATTCATATCTGAGTTAAATCCAGTATTTTTCACAGACTTTATCACCTTGGACACATAACCTCCCTGCTTTTTTTCTTATCTGCCAGTGGGATAGTTAAGAGTCCCATTCTCATGAGAATTGACTGAGATGACCCACTGTTAGCACAGTGCCCTGTCGATGGTAAGGGATGGTTAGCCTCTGTTGTTAGCCTTTATGCTTCACCACATTCTCGTCATCCTTTCCGAAGTCATTCTTTCTCTTGCCTTTTGCCTGGCAACTTAAATTTTAAGGGTCCCAGAGTGGTCTAGTTTTGTTCTGGGAGATAGTTCCTCCCTTGCTCTCTCTCCTCTTGGTAACAAAGCTTGTGGGT
>NW_006777033.1:452761-491895 GCF_000442215.2 Lipotes vexillifer | reverse complement strand
CCTGCTGCTAAGATAACATCCCAAGCAGACGTCAGTTGGGTGGCTCTGAACTGTGCCTGTCCCAAATAATTCAGTGCATTTTCCAGGGTTCTTTGAGATTGCTTGGACACTGAGAGAATTGAGATTCTCCCTAAATAAAGTTATCCATAATCTAAACTGTTCTGGAAATCTTTATGTATACTAAGGTTAAACCCCATTAATTTCTAGAAAGGTTTCATATAATCATTATACTCTTTGTTACTCCTATTACAGTGACGTACTCTACTAATGAATAAAATTAATGTGCTTCTTTAATTCTTATAATGAAAGTCACCATTTAAAAAACTTGTTTAAACTTCTTTGAATCCTCATCAAGTAGATATCAACTTAGATATCTGATGCTGACTCGCTGTAAAGACAAAATCAGATTTGACAGTGACCTGCTAGACCAGTGAAGAGCACAGGCTTCAAAGTCAGATTGAGTGGGGTTTGAAGCCTGTTCTTACCACTTAAAACTGTGTGACCCTGGGCTTGTAACCCAGACTCTCCAGACCTCAGATGGTAAAGACCTGATAGGGTTGTCGGGAAGATGAAATGAGTTAATACTCGTAAAGCACCTAACACTTTGCCTGACACATAACATTCACTTTTTCTGTTATAAGTCTGGCAGTTACTCCTCCGATCACTAGTTGTTGACTAACATTATATTTTCATGCTAAAGATGAACCATTTAAGAAATACCTTAAAGAAATTATAGTAAACTTGTAGGATTCTGTTTTTCAGTGTTTATCGAATGTCCTCTGTGTGCCAGGGAACGTGCTGAGTTACTGTTTTCATTCGGCTCTTCGGGGTTGCAGGGAAGAGACATGTTAGGGTTTATTTCAGTGCAAAATAAAGGACCCGTGAAGTTTCTGCACATACATGTGGCCTCTGGAGAACATGGTGATTCACCACCTGGGGAGGTATGTGTAAAAGTAGCTCCAGCTGGCTGACATCATGGACAGGGGACCCAGGTACAACTCTTACGTTTATTGCTTATTCCCTTCTCCCTGTCTCTAACTACATCTTCCTTCTGACTAATTTCTCTCTTCTGCCTTATTTCTGTCTCATTGATCCTATTTACTACTTTGCTCTTTTTCTCTATTTTGATGCCATTCTTCCTGCCGTAACACTCTCCATGTATCTTGTACTCAAACTCCCATAGAGAGATGGTCTGGTTAAGATGTATAGCACCATCCAATGTAGAAGGTGTTTGGATCAGGGCACATTCTTACACCAGCCAGCTGTGGACTTCAGGATGGGTTCAAATATATAAAGCATGGTGCCCCGGGTGTCAGACACCACCCTGGGAAGATGAATTGGCTATGGCTGGATAGGCCCTCTGGCTTCTTGTAGGGTGCCTTTTGTGGCCTGTCCAGGACATTTGGCACTGATGATAGAAGAATGAGTAAGATGTGGCAGCCTGTCCCAGAAGAGCTCCCAGTGTGGTGAGGGAAGCAGATAGTTAAACAAATACTTGAGTTTATGCTGTATGATAATTAATACTAGCATACGGGGAGGGAATGGCTAACTGCTGTAGAATGGTGGTAGGAAATTCTTTACTGAAGGCATATGAGATGACAAAAGGCATATTCCTTTCAGGATATAAATCATCTGCAAAGACAGATGTGAAATATCTTGGTGTGCTTAAGAAGAGAGTATTTTAGTGCTGTGAGAAGAGGGCAATGGCTGGCATTTAAGGGGTTCCAGGAAGAGGGTCTAGTATATGATAACAGTGAGTTTAGTCAGAGTGTTAGAAACAGAACTAGGGAAAAATCATCTCCTAGAAAACAGGTGGGGGAGAGCTACAAGAGTGGCAGTCTCATCAACAATGGCTGGTACCACAGTGGGTCAGATAAAGGCAGGACTGAGTGGCTTCATTGAGAAGGGGCCATCAAAGCATCTCGTTTTATAGCAGGTAAATTCTGTAGGTCTAGGAAGAGTCTAAACTAGAAACCTAACCTCAGGGGAAAAAGGTTTTTTGAAGCTCTAGGTCAATCACAAATTCATTCTGAGGAATGTTCAGAAACCAAAAAAAGCAAGAAACCTCATGTTTTCTACATAAATAGGAAAGGAGGATAAAGCTTAATCTGTAACAATGTTAAGTTCCTCATAGTTATCTGAATAAAATTTTATTAGGTCTTCAAAGTAGTTTCTCAAAATATATATGTTTGTTTTGCTAAAAAGTCAGAAATATACAAGCTACTATTTTAGTTAAAATAAGAAGTATGGTTCTAGGTACTAGATAGGGCAAGAATAACTCTCTCATTCATGTTTAACCAAAATGGATTAGAGGCCCTCTAATCTCACAGTGATTTTTGCAACTATCTGTTTAGATTAGTTTCTGTTTAAAAAAAAACAACAACTTTCCTGCTATAGCTATGGTATTAATTGGATAAGATGACTAATCACTGCTATATACATGCAGACATACACACATAGCTGGTAAAAATAAAAACCCTGTTTATGTGTGATCTGTGAAGACTATATGTTAAGGTTATAACAAAATGGTAAGTACGTAAGAAAAACTTGTTTTTCTTCCCAGTTTGGTTTTCTTTTCAGAGATAAATGAAGCTAAGTAGGTATGATTTTTTTTTTTCTGGCATGTAGAATAGAATTTACTGTATATTCCATTGAATCTAAGATTCCATTGATTATAAATTGTACCATTATTTTCTATGCCATGAAGAAAAATTTAAAACCCTGTCCATTAAATTATAACAGCATTTGATTCTAAGAGGCATTCAGATTTCAGAGATATTAAAATGTGAGGCACAGGCATGGGAAAGTTGAACTAAGAAAGGAAAGTTTATACAAGTTTAGTGGAGGTGGCAATGGGGCCGGGGACCAGGTGCCCCCATGGCAGGCTTGGAAGAGCCCGGGCTCCAGGAGGACACGCTGAGGGTCCTAGCTGCCTTCCTTAGGCAGGGTAAAATTTTTTTTTTTAATGTGAAAAAATACACATTTTAGAATTAATGATATAGTTATTACTTATAAAGACATTAGAAAAAACACTTAGGTTTATATTTGCAGATCAATTTAGGAACAATAAAAATTGTTCTACTGAATAAGATCTAAATCACAAACTGAGTCTTAATTAAATACAGAACTGTAAAAAGATTAACATGAGTAATCATTAAATTTTAAAACTAGGAAGATCCTTAGAGCTGCCAAAGGTGTTAGTAAATGATCATTCATTTAATATTTGTTTTAATACCTATTGTAAGCCAGACATTGTTAGATGTTGGTTGTACAGCCATGGATGAAACACTCACTGTTCCCTCCCTTTGTGGAGCTTACATTTTGTGGGGGTGGGGGGGTGGTTTATATGTTTGCAAATTGCAATGAGTGCTTTAAAGCAAAAGTACAGAGCTGTGAAAGAGTGGAGCTCGAGATTCCTAATTTGAGATTGGGAAGGTCTGTAAGGAGTTGAAGAAAAGCCAAAGAGTGGGTAGAAATGAACAAGAAAGTAGACAAGTAAGAAACAGCCTGTGCAAAAAACCCGGGCAGGAAAGATGTTGGAGCCAAGGCAGTGAAAGAAACAACAGAAGAGGGTGGGCGGTCCGGGTGACTTCAGTTGAGGTAAGACTGGATGATGCAGGGCCTCACAGGCCATAACATTCTGGATTTTAGTCTAAGCCCAGGGGGAAGCCACCAGAGGGTTTTAATGGGGGAGGTGACCTTGGCTGCTCTGTGAAGCCTGGATTGGAGTAAGATTCAAAGTGAAGAAGCTGTTGCTAGTTCAGACCGACTAAGTTGGCAACCTGGCCTGGGTGTTTTGAATGGAAGATCTGTTTTCTTGAAAATAATTTGTCAGTATTACCTGGAGTCTTAATTTTGTGTACATTTGGACCCAGCAGTTCCACCTCAGGGCATTTATTCTAAAGAAATAATCTTAGATGTGTGCAGAAGTTTAGCTACTAGTATGTTTATCCTCTATTATTTATAATAAGAAATTGGTTTGAAAGATGATAGTATTTTGAAAACAAGTGGAAAGGAAAGAGGAAAATCATACTGACTTTAAGGAAGCCACATCATCCAGGAAGATTTGTTTAGATAAGGAGAGTTCTCTGTGTGTTTGAGCGGGTACTAGGGAAAAGACACTGAAAATACAGAATTGAGAAGAGATGCTCATAAAACAAATTTGGGGGAGGAGAGACATCTAGGACCAGGGGAAGATAAGCATCTTTGTCAGGGAGTGCTGCACCATCTGGTGTAAAAGTGCACTGCAGTTCTACAATGGGACTTATTAGCCTGGGAAGCTAAGCCATGCCTTGCAACATTGTTACAGGGGGGAAAGTGCTTTTCAAACCAGAGTTGTAAGTGAATTTGTAGTATGCAGTCAGCCCATGAATTTGATTGTCTATAAATCTGAGCTTCCCTGGGTAAGTACTGACTGAGCAGGATGAATTTTTGAGAGAGTATTGCTCTGTCTCTACCCTCCCCGCCTTCTTTCCCTCTCCCTTACTTTCCCCCTTCCCTTTCCTCCCTCCCTTCCTTCCTTAGCCTCTGGTCCCTCCCTATTCCTCTGACCCACCCCTAACATTTACACTTCATGATATATTTAGGGAAGGAAAAACAGCCAAACACTTAAGTGTTTTATTATTTAAGTAAATAATAAAATCAACTTCCTCCCTCCTTCCCTCCCTCCCTCCCACATTGCCTCTTTCTTTGTGACAGTTTTTGTACCTGTGTGGTGGAAATATTTTACTGTACGGTCCTAATGCCCTTTTGCAAGTTTCAAATGTTAGTGTTCTTTGCATTACTAAAAATATCTAGGCCAGTCTCTGGCACAGAGGTATTTAACATACTGGTTTTCACTCCCCTCACAGTGTTGATGCTTAAGTAAAACCAGTTAACTTATTTCCCTTCTAATGCATATTTAGTTTTAAGTAGGTTTTTTTTGTCTTGTTCTTTGGTTTTTTTTTTTTTTTTTCTGGTTCTTTGCAAATACTGCTGCTTGAGAGTTATTAGCTGGAAAATTCCTAGAGGAGTTTAAATTTGACTTTTTGGTAAGCTTGCAGTTATCATCTCTGGTATTTCCTTGAGTATTTCCTTTTCGTATCAGTGTAAAAAAATAACTGTTCTGTAGCTCTACAGAATTTCCAAAATAGTTACTGAAGTTAGCTTAGTATTTTTAAAATTGTTACCTCTCCCAGAATGCAGTTGCTTTAACTCTTTCCTTATGAACCAGTTTTAAAACCCATGGCTGTATATATTGTGTATTGCATATATCCATGTATGGATATGAGTGTATTTTGAAGTTAGTGGATGTTTTACCTATTAGGCTTTGTAGAAATACTTCTCAAAAGTTACCAGCCTGCAGGTTATTTTATTATGGTAACTCCACAATATATTATGGAGTAAAGGTCAAAATGTTTGTACCAGGTAATTTTTATTATTTATATATGGAGTACCCCAAGTACTATATCATGTTATGAGAAAACAAATTTAATCATTGAGGTGTTGAAAAAATATTGTGGGATCACAGAAGATGTGGTTAGGTTTCACCTAGCTTATTAAATATTTAGCTCATTTCAACAAATGAGCATATCCACCAAATTTTATCTATATTGACTTAAATTGTTGGAATTCCTGGGATAAATAGTAGTAAAATACTCTTCTAAATATTTGTCTGTTATATACTTGAGTATGTTAGAATGGTGTAATTAGAAACAGTGCAGTTTTCATGAATGTATTTAATGCAGTGCTTAATGTCTTAGGATGTTTATTAACTACCTAGAAACAAAGGTCTGCAGTAATATTACTAGTAAGCCTGCACCTTCTAAATAGAACCTTTCTTTTTTTTTCATAAATTTATTTATTTATTTATGGCTGTGTTGGGTCTTCATTGCGGTGTGCAGGCTTTCTCTAGTTGTGGTGAGCGGGGGCTACTCTTCCTTGTGGTGCACGGGCTTCTCATTGTGGTGCTTGTTGCAGAGCACGGGCTGTAGGCGCACGGGCTTCAGTAGTTGTAGCATGCAGGCTCAGTAGTTGTGGCTTGCGGGCTCTAGAGTACAGGCTCAGTAGTTGTGGCGCACGGGATTAGTTGCTCTGCGGCATGTGGGATCTTCCTGAACCAGGGCTCGAACCCGTGTCTCCTGCATTGGCAGGTGGATTCTTAACCACTGCGCCACCAGGGAAGCCCAGAACCTTTCTTTTTAAAGGCTAATATTGAACTCATGTTATCAGGCAACATTCAACACTATCCATGTCATAATTTCAACAATATAATGTGATTCACAATGATATTTTCATACCTTGCTTAAATCATTTAGGGGTTTTAGCAGTTATCTTTTTAGTTACATGTCCATGGAAAGTACGAAATAGAACCGTATTGTTCTTGGAAATTTTTTTTCATATATAAATCTCATTCTCCTTCCATTTTAGTCGTGAGATGGAGAATAAAGAAACTCTCAAGGGGTTGCACAAGATGGACGATCGCCCAGAAGAACGAATGATCAGGGAGAAACTGAAGGCAACCTGTATGCCAGCCTGGAAGCACGAATGGCTGGAAAGGAGAAACAGGAGAGGCCCTGTGGTGAGTGACTGTGGGTTACCTGCTAATAAGGAAGAAAGCATAGGAGGAAATGAAAAATTAAGCATAAATAGATCCTCTTGTAAGATTTTTCCTTCTTCATTTTAAATGCAGTGGTTTTATTTGCCTTGATATTTTCTAGACAATTGAACAAAACATAGCTAAAACTATTCTCATTAAACAACTTAAACTGTTCTAAGAACTAATAATCCCTTTGGTTGAGTGGGAGAGGTAATGCTTAAAGCAACACTGCCCTCTAATGTTAGTATCTAAAAATCCTTTAATTAGAGATTCCCATTGTACTTAAAAAAGAAAAGCAATTTTTCCTATTTTATTTTGATGTTTTATCTCTAAGGTAGGATCTAAGGATCTTAATTCCAAATCTTCTAAAATCATGTATGACAACATTTTAAAATGTATTATGTATTTATCAACATTTAGTTGATAAAGCCTAAATGACTAAAATCTGTGTGGGTAAAAAATAGTCTTCATTTATGGCTTAAAGTAATAATAAAGAGAAGCTGATATATTGTCTGTTGTATTTGTATAATACTGCATAATAAAAAACTCACTGAGCTCATGCCTTAGTCTGATGTTCAAATTTACTTATTTTTTAAATTTTTTAACTAATAAAAATATTGGCATTTTAATTTAGGTGGTAAAACCAATCCCTATTAAAGGAGATGGATCTGAAATTAATACCTTGGCAGCTGAGTCTCAAGGAGAGGGCCAGGCAAGCGCTGCTTCCTCAGCTCCCAAAGGCCGACGCAGTCCTTCCCCTGGCAGCTCCCCATCAGGCCGCACAGTGAAATCTGAATCTCCAGGAGTAAGGAGAAAAAAAGTTTCCCCGGTGCCTGTAAGTTAATGATTTAGCAAATATGTTAAGTTTCTACAATCTTTAAACTTATTTATAACACGGAAAAGATTGGCTAGCCGTCTGTTAGAGCAACAATTCCCAAAGTATGGCCCACAGACCCTTGCTTGGGGGAACCTGCCCTGAGATGCTTCCTGTGGATCCATTAGGTCAAAACTAATTTTGTAATAAAACTGAGATGTTATTTGCCTCTTTTACTGCATTGACATTTACAGTGGTGGGTAAAACTGCTGGTGAATTTGCCTGAATTAAAGTTATGACAGTAGAAACTGTATTCTTCACTTGGGTATTTGGCAAACATTTTCCTTAAGAAGAATTAAGTAAGACTCACTTCAAGGAAAACAACTGATACGTTTCTTCATTGGTGGTAAAATTTGAGATTTCAAGCAAAAATTAAGAGTTTTGGAAAACTCATATCCACCACTATAAGCTTGAAATCTTCCCAATACTTAGACTTTTCTATAGGCCAGTGATATTATCAAATGTGATTTTTTTTTTTTGGATATTGCACAATGAACTTTTAGAAGATCTGCATAACTTAGTGAACCAGAATTTTCCATATGACCAGTGAATGATGAAACGAAATCATTCTTTAGTAAATGATCCATTCCAAGTATATAAAGTAAACCATCTAGATTTAATGTAACAGTAGGAAAAATTTGTTTATGTGGTTTCAGATTCCACATTACAGCCTCCTTTAAGGAAACCACTCCTTTGATGTAGTATCAAAGAAGAATATTCATCATTATTTGAAAAGGGTTTTCCAAATACGTATCTGTGTGAGGCCAGATTTTCTTCACGTACTTTAACCAAAACACCGTATCACAGCAGATTGAATGCAGAAGCATAGATGAGAATGTAGGTGTCTTCTGTATTGATCCAGACGTCAAAAAGACTTATAAAAAGATAGGGGTTAGCACAACCCCTCTGAGAGAGACAGACAGACTTCCACTGGCAGAAAGCAAGTTAAACATTCTAACCTTGAAGAACAAATGAGTGAATGGCAAAATGACTGAGATATAGTGACCACAATGGGAGATTTGGTTTTCCTCACATCCAAGGTTGTTAAAGCATATAAATACTTCAAAAAGTAAATTTTAAATAAAAATTTTTACAGTAAAGCCCAAAATTCTCAATAGTCTATTGGCTTTATGTGGACACACCTTTAAATTAGCTGCTCAAAACAGGATCTTATTAGCTCAAGAATCTACAAATTGGGCAGGGCTCAGCAGGAGTGGCTTATGTCTGCTCCCCATGGCATCTGCAGAAGCTGGAATATCCAAGACTGCTTCTTCACTCACATATCTGGTGCTTCACCTCGAACAGTTGGGGGCTGTTGGCATCTCTTTCTTACAGTATGGAAATTGGGTTGCAACAAGTGTTTCAAGCTAGGAGAGCACAAGGAACAGATTCTCTCTCACAGCTCTCAGAAGGAACCAACCCTGCCAACACCTTGATCTTGGACTTCAAGCCTCTGGAACTATGAGACAATAAATTTCTAAGTCCAGAAAAAAAAAAAGTGATTCAAGAGGGCAAATCTCAGTGTGGAAGCTCTTATCAAGCCACCACTTGCATCATGTTTACTAATGCCTTATTGCCCAAAGCCAGTTACATGCCCAAATCCAGAATCAGCGTGGTAGAGGACTACAGAAGGGTGTAAATACTGGGAGGTGTCGTTCATGGGGGCCATTCAAAGTAAAAGTCTACCACAAGTAAATACAGAATTGTGTCTCCCCTCCCCCTACACCTATTTTGGGATATGTGCTAGACAAAGTTACTTCCTCATTCTTTGTAACAGCTACCTAACATTTCATTATCTGGATAAATCATGGCTTATTTGGTGAACTACATCCTAATGGACATTTATATTCCTTCTTAACTTCCATTACTAAAAACAATGCTGCAGAAATATTTTTTATGCATACAACATTTTGCACATCTTTGAGCATATCCATAGTCTGAATACTTAGCAAGTCCAATAGCAGATGCTTGTGTACTTGTTTTTGGTTTTGTTTTACTTTTTAGTAATTGCCTATTAAAAAATAATGGTTTTATTAAGATATAATTCATATAATGTACAATTCACCTGTTTAAATTGTACCGTTCATTGAGTTTTGGTATATTCACATAGTTGTAGCCATCACTACAATAAATTTTAAAACACTTCACCACCCCAACAAGAAACCCCAGGCTAATTAGCAGTCTCTCCCCAGCCCTAGGCAACCACTAATCTACTTTCTGACTATATATAATTTGCCTATTCTGGACATTTTATATAAATGGAATCATATAATATGTATGGTCTTTTGTGACTGGATTTTTGCACTTAGCATCATGTTTTCAAGGTTCATCCATGGTATAACTCCATTCATTTTTAATTGTAGAATAATATTCTGTTGTATGGATAAACATATTTTGTTTATTCACTTATCAGTTGATGGGCATTTTGTTTCCACTTCTGGCTATTATGAATAATGCTTCTGTGAACATTTCTGTACACATTTTTGTGTGGACATATCTTTTCATTTTTCTTGGGTATATACCTAGGAGTGGGATTGCTGGATCATATGTTTCACAAAGCAGCTACACCATTTGACATTCCTGCCAGCACTGTATGAGGCTTCCAATTGCTTCGTTTTCTCGCCAACTTTTATTACCTTTTAACTATTTAGTTAGGCATCAAAAAGAACTAGAATTTCCACTGGGCACTGATGGAAAGACCAAGTTCTAGGGGAAACAGTGAAGTGGAGTGAGAGCGACATATATCACCCTCACCACAGGAGAGTTTTCATCAGCCTCCAGTGAGGTGTCTTAATCTGGGAAGAGTCACTTGCCACTAGTTCTCTACAGAGTGTACCATGGGGGGAATTCCTTGGAGCTGTTTGTAAATTACCAGTCACTGTTTGTACCATTACCAGTCACAAAAGAGCATTTAGTAATCCCTTAAGTGGAAGCCAGGAAATTGGACGCTTAGTTTTTATCACTAGAAACAAATCATTTTACCTGCTTATAAGGCGAATTTTCTGTGCTTTTTATTTTGATTTACATAATACTTTTCAAAGAAGTCAAATACTTATATAGTAATTCATAAAATTACCACATGGTTGTTTCTCTAGGCCAAAGATTTATTATTAGTTACAGGGATGACAGATTTTAGAAGTTTACTCATAACGAGTATGTCAGACAAATGCATTTGCAAAATACATTTTGTCCCATCATATTATATATTAGGCATTTTTTCAGAATATGAAAATGGTGTCGGCTATGACCTTTTTTCGGTAACTTTTTTCTAATGGAGAAGTGAGCAATTTACCTAATTTTTAAAGCATTTCTTAATTTTTTAAAAAATTTATTTATTTTATTTTATTTTTGGCTGCATTGGGTCTTTGTTGCTGTGTGTGGGTTTTCTCTAGCTGCGGCCAGCGGGGGTTACTCTTCTTTGCGGTGCGCAGGCCTCTCATTGCAGTGGCTTCTCTTGTTGCGGAGCAGGCTCTAGGCGTGTGGGCTTCAGTAGTTGTGGCACATGGGCTCAGTAGTTGTGGCTCGCGAGCTCTAGAGCTCAGGCTCAGTAGTTGTGGTGCACGGGCTTAGTTGCTCTGGGGCATGTGGGATCTTCCCAGACCAGGGCTCGAACCCGTGTCCCCTGCATTGGCAGGTGGATTCTTAACCACTGTGCCACCAGGGGAGTCCCCTAATTTTTAAATGTTGTGAAGTTTCAGAGCGGGAGAATCACACCACCTCGAAGAGCCCCTTCACCAGATGGCTTCTCACCATACAGCCCTGAGGAAACAAACCGCCGTGTAAACAAAGTGATGCGGGCGAGGCTGTACTTACTGCAGCAAATAGGGCCCAACTCCTTCCTGATTGGAGGAGACAGCCCAGACAATAAATACCGGGTGTTTATTGGGAGGCTCAGTAGTTGTGGCTCGCGAGCTCTAGAGCTCAGGCTCAGTAGTTGTGGTGCACGGGCTTAGTTGCTCTGGGGCATGTGGGATCTTCCCAGACCAGGGCTCGAACCCGTGTCCCCTGCATTGGCAGGTGGATTCTTAACCACTGTGCCACCAGGGGAGTCCCCTAATTTTTAAATGTTGTGAAGTTTCAGAGCGGGAGAATCACACCACCTCGAAGAGCCCCTTCACCAGATGGCTTCTCACCATACAGCCCTGAGGAAACAAACCGCCGTGTAAACAAAGTGATGCGGGCGAGGCTGTACTTACTGCAGCAAATAGGGCCCAACTCCTTCCTGATTGGAGGAGACAGCCCAGACAATAAATACCGGGTGTTTATTGGGCCTCAGGTAGGAACTGTCACCATTTTACATTTTATTAGGATCTGGTACTAACTCTATGCACTGTAACATTGTTAAATTTAGATCAGTTGTGTAATTCTCTTTAGTAAACTAAAGAGAATTCAAATTATGTTTTGGGAACTAATAAACACTTTTACTTAATGTGTTTATGAAGGGTTTTACTATGATTTAATATACTTCAGAATACAAATTTGGTCTTTTTAATAAACCAAAAATAAGAGATTAATTCATGGAGATAGCTGTAGGCTTTTCTTGCGTATCCTTATATATCTTATTATATAAGGATAATGAAGAAAATTATAGAAAGTTTAGTATAGTAAACTTGGAGATATTTAAAAGTGATCAACTTAGGAGTTCTAATAGAACACAGATTTATTAAACTATAGGTTTGTGTTTTTTTTAAACTCTTTAGAACTGCAGCTGTGGGCGTGGAACATTCTGTATTCATCTGCTATTTGTTATGCTCCGAGTGTTTCAGCTAGAACCTTCAGACCCAATGTTATGGAGGAAAACTTTAAAGAATTTTGAGGTAATTTTTTAATAAATGCTTTATAGTAAAATTGTCAACAGATTTTTATGATATTCCTGACATTTTTCCATGAGCTTTAAATTTAAATAGACAGTGGTCATTTTAAAGGTGTGAAGGTATGTAAGGATTACTTGATGTTTGTAAATAGTTCTCTTATAGTCTATTGACTAATTAGTTTTTTCTTCTAGACTAAATAAAAGTAAACACTGACGTGCTGTAAAAATACTATCCTTAGTAAGCTATATGTATTCTTATTTTTGAAGCCCTTAAATTGGCTTTGTGAAAAACTTACAAAATAAAAGGCAAATAATTCAATCTCTAGAACTCTTCATATGTATATTATGGCACAAATGTCATTGTTACTGTCTTTTTTCAATGTTAGGTTGAGAGTTTGTTCCAGAAATATCACAGTAGGCGTAGCTCAAGGATCAAAGCTCCATCTCGTAACACCATCCAGAAGTTTGTTTCACGCATGTCAAATTCTCATACATTGTCATCATCTAGCACTTCTACATCTAGTTCAGAAAACAGGTTAGTACTTTTTAAGGAATTAAAAGCATTAATCCAGTGTTACTTTTTAATTTTAGGGATAATTTATATATATATACTTGTTAAGTTGCTCTATATTCAATATAATTATTGAATCTTGGCTTTCAAGGTAAAATCAAGGGTAAAAAATAGTAAAGGTCATCTAAGTATATACATTTGGATATTTTGTCCTGAAAACTACAGTGCTGAAAACGGCACCTTAAATATCAGAATATAATAAGTATCCATTTCACAAGAAAAATCAGGTGGCAGGTTTAAAATAAGTGGCTACTGTTTATCAATCTTTACTTTGCGCCAGGCACCTAATATGTTGGTCTCATTAGGTAGGTTTTATCACTTTTGCAGATAATGAACCTGAGGCATTATATAAAGAATATGTCTATAATTTTTTGATATAAATAAATTATGTACAAGGCAAAGTGGGTATCCAGAATCCCTTGCAAATATAGGATGTTTAAATTTCATGACATCACTACTTCTCTCATAGATACTCTCAGGGAATCCTCATTACAGCCTATTTTACATGTGAGAACATAAGCAGACTCTTCTGAACAAAGAGGCTAATAAGTTGTAATTAAGAGATACAGTAGCTGTTAATCATAGCTGTTAATTAAAATCTGCAGTGCTTCTCAAACTTTCCCATTGCTTAGTTGTTGATAAGAATAAACTCATGAAGGATCTGAGATGTAGCCCAATATGACAGGTGTGAAAAAATTAAGAGTATTATCATAAAAAGTCATGTCAGTTTTCTTTCTTTTCCAAGATTTCTTTATTGCTTTAATGAAAAAATGAAGTTCTTAAAAATTACTCCAGAAAGGAGTGCTGCATCTCTTAGGAGGGCACCCCCTGTGTGTTCCCAGGAACCTCAGTCTGAGAAGCACTGGTATAAGTGCTTTTTAGTCTCATTCTCATCCCATCAATCTTTTAAGTATTGTAACTACTTCAAAATTCATGAGGAATAGAAAGTGATGATATCAGGACAAGGGCATGATGAAGTAAAGAATTGAGAGAGAAGTTTTTTGATCTATGGAAAAAGTAAATGTTTGAATTTTATTATTTTATATTAAATGAATTGATTTTAGAATGAGAGTTTTATGAGTTTTTTTGGACATTAGAGATTTTCCAGTTTACATGGTTCAGTGATAAAGCCAGAAGAGGTCATTTGAACAAAGGCAGAACTGGAACCTGAGTATCCTGATTTCTAGTTCAGGGCTCTTTCTCTTATCTGTTATCTCTTCTAAATAAATGAAAAAATTAGCTTTACTTCTCAAGCTTCCTTACCCAAACTTCTAGAGCCTTTCTCCTTTTGATTGATATTTCTGTAGCTTTTTATTTTGGAAAAAAATAATAACTGCTTAAAACCAGGTGGCCAAAGTTAAAATAGAAAGTCTCTCTCTCTTAAGACGAAAAAAAGTACCCTTTCAATATGGGCTGGCCATAATTTGGGGGTTTTATTGATTCATTTGAATTTTTTGTATCCAAGGGGGGAAACCAAAGAAGTTGTAATCTTCCTAAGATTATACTGTGTAGATAAGTAGGTTAATGTTTCATGTAATCACAAATTTTTATGTCTAAAATAAATATTTTAAGACTAAAATTAATAAAAAAAATTATCTGGAGATCTTATTGCAGTATATTAATTTTAAATGGTATATAAGAAACAATGAAAAACAGAATTGGGACAGACTGAATATGCATATAAAAATAATTAACAAAACCTTACCAACAAAATAAAAGCTGCAAACAGAAACCTATGGTCCAGTACATAAATGGGCAAAGGACATGAAGAGAATTTTCACAAAAGAACAATTTCAGGGTGCTGACAAACATATGAAAACTGTTCAGGCAACCTAGTAACTAAGGAAATGCTCATTTAAAAAAATACATATATATATCAAATTTATTTACAGAATTAGTAGATCCTTTGTAATGCGACAGTTCAGTTCTTATAAGATGCTTTACTGTGTGTAGTGGTATAGCCTTTCTGGAAAAATATAAATGTGACTTTTTAAAACGTTTATAATCATTGATCCAGTAAATGTATTTTTTTTTTAAGAAAAGAATTTTAATTTGAGAAATGTACAAGACTTACATATATGGCTGTTTCTCACAGTACTATGGTGAAAAATTGGGAACAACTTAAATATCCAGCAAATGAATGGTTAAAATATACCCATATTATGAATATTTCATGCAGCCATTAGAATTATGCTTTTGAAGAATACTGAGTGGCATGAAATAAAATCCAGATTATAATACTGTCATGCATGAACCCATTTTTTTATATATAAAAGGTATTATAGGTACATAAATATTAAAATGAATAAAAAAATTAATGGTTATTAATGGGTGGTATTATGACAGGTGACATTTTTATACTTTAAATACTTTGGGCTTTGAGAGTCATTGGGTCTCTGTCACAACTATTGAGCTCTGCCCTTGTAGCTGAAGTAGCTGTAGACAGTATGTGAATGAATTGGTGTGGCTGTGTTCCAGTAAATCTTTACTTACAGAAGCTTGACTAATTTGATCCCCCCTTTAGTTTGCTAATCCCTGCTCTCTACTCAAGTGATTTTACTTCTGAAGAAACTGCTAGAAAGAAAATCTGAAATGTCAAAAAAGAGGGCACAAAGAGGTTTCTAACGGTTTCTTAAAATGTGGAAACAACTCAAATGTCCAGCAATAAGTGGGTGCTTAAGAAGTTAGGATCTGTCTAATCAATGAAAAATTATGCCACCACTTGAAGTTTAATAAGTAGAATTTTTACGATAAATCTCTTAAGAACATGAAATTGTACATGTATATAGATAAATGATCTGAATAATGTTTACAAAATATGTACTTGGGAAAAAGGCAGAAAATTCCAGAATGGAGTATTTTTAAGTCAGAAAAGCATTTAAGAAATGTTACCCTTACAATTTGACTAAATTGTGGAACTTTATTTTCCCTGTATTTAAGTCTTTTGAATAAGCTAATTTTGGTGTAATTATTTGAAAAATTATTTGATCTTGGGTCATCTTTGCCATTAGTATTTTTATTATAGATGGTTGTGTAAATCATTTCTGCAGTGTTTTCGTTAATTTTTGTCATTAATACATGCATATTTTAATAGCTTTTCCCGCCTCCTCATAGTTCCATAATTATGAAAAGAGATAGAGAGACAGGATAGATAAATGGGAGAGAGAGAGACTAGTAAGTGTGCTTCAGCTCAGGAATCACACATCGTGACATTGGTGACATATTTGTTCAGCTTTCAGGGAAGTGTTTTGGGGAACTGTTATTTGCTCTCAGTCACTCAGACCTGTTTTTCAGGAATTATAGCTTAAGATAGTAGAAGTGTAATATTGAGCCCAGGAGAAAGCCTGAGCTTAGTAGAAACACGAATTTGTAGGGATAAGTAGGTTATGGGATATTCTCCTCAAGTTAAAGCCAAATGATAGATTTGCCACGAACTGTTCTGTGATCTTCGGCAGCTTACGTATAATACCCCAGAATCTTGTCTTTATGTTGTAATGGAAATTTTGTTATTTTTTTTCTTTTTCTAACATCTTTATTGGGGTATAATTGCTTTACAATGGTGTGTTAGTTTCTGCTTTATAACAAAGTGAATCAGTTATACATATACATATGTTCCCATATCTCTTCCCTCTTGCATCTCCCTCCCTCCCACCCTCCCTATCCCACCCCTCCAGGCGGTCACAAAGCACCAAGCTGATCTCCCTGCGCTATGCGGCTGCTTCCCACTAGCTATCTACCTTACGTTTGGTAGTGTATATATGTCCATGCCTCTCTCTCGCTTTGTCATAGCTCACCCTTCCCCCTCCCCATATCCTCAAGTCCGTTCTCTAGTAGGTCTGTGTCTTTATTCCTGTCTTACCCCTACGTTCTTCGTGACATTGTTTTTTCTTAAATTCCATATATATGTGTTAGCATCGGTATTTGTCTTTCTCTTTCTGACTTACTTCACTCTGTATGACAGACTCTAGGTCTATCCACCTCATTACAAACAGCTCAATTTCGTTTCTTTTTATGGCTGAGTAATATTCCATTGTGTGTATGTGCCACATCTTTATCCATAATTCATCCGACGATGGGCACTTAGGTTGTTTCCATCTCCAGGCTATTGTAAATAGAGCTGCAATGAACATTTTGGTACATGACTCTTTTTGAATTATGGTTTTCTCAGGGTATATGCCCAGTAGTGGGATTGCTGGGTCATATGGTAGTTCTATTTGTAGTTTTTTAAGGAACCTCCATACTGTTCTCCATAGTGGCTGAACCAATTCACATTCCCACCAGCAGTGCAAGAGTGTTCCCTTTTCTCCACACCCTCTCCAGCATTTATTGTTTCTAGATTTTTTGATGATGGCCATTCTGACTGGTGTGAGATGATATCTCATTGTAGTTTTGATTTGCATTTCTCTAATGATTAATGATGTTGAGCATTCTTTCATGTGTTTGTTGGCAGTCTGTATATCTTCTTTGGAGAAATGTCTATTTAGGTCTTCTGCCCATTTTTGGATTGGGTTGTTTATTTTTTTGTTATTGAGCTGCATGAGCTGCCTGTAAATTTTAGAGATTAATCCTTTGTCAGTTGATTCATTTGCAAATATTTTCTCCCATTCTGAGGGCTGTCTTTTGGTCTTGTTTATGGTTTCCTTTGCTGTGCAAAAGCTTTGAAGTTTCATTAGGTCCCATTTGTTTATTTTTGTTTTTATCTCCATTACTCTAGGAGATGGGTCAAGAAGGATCTTGCTGTGATTTATGTCATAGAGTGTTCTGCCTATGTTTTCCTCTAAGAGTTTGATAGTTTCTGGCCTTACATTTAGGTCTTTAATCCATTTTGAGCTTATTTTTGTGTATGGTGTTAGGGAGTGATCTAATCTCATACTTTTACATGTACCTGTCCAGTTTTCCCAGCACCACTTATTGAAGAGGCTGTCCTTTCTCCACTGTATATTCCTGCCACCTTTATCAAAGATAAGGTGACCATATGTGCATGGGTTTATCTCTGGGCTTTCTATCCTATTCCATTGATCTATCTTTCTGTTTTTGTGCCAGTACCATACTGTCTTGATTACTGTAGCTTTGTAGTATAGTCTGAAGTCAGGCAGCCTGATTCCTCCAGCTCCATTTTTTGTTCTCAAGATTGCTTTGGCTATTCGGGGTCTTTTGTGTTTCCATACAAATTGTGAAATTTTTATAGGGATTGCATTGAATCTGTAGATTGCTTTGGGTAGTGGAGTCATTTTCACAATGTTGATTGCTTTGGGTAGTGGAGTCATTTTCACAATTTTGATTCTTCCAATCCAAGAACATGGTATATCTCTCCACCTATTTGTGTCATCTTTAATTTCTTTCATCAGTGTCTTATAATTTTCTGCATACAGGTCTTTTGTCTCCTTAGGTAGGTTTATTCCTAGATATTTTATTCTTTTTGTTGCAGTGGTAAATGGGAGTGTTTTCTTGATTTCACTTTCAGATTTTTCATCATTAGTGTATAGGAATGCCAGAGATTTCTGTGCATAACTTTTGTATCCCGCTACTTTACCAAATTCATTGATTAGCTCTAGTAGTTTTCTGGTAGCATCTTTAGGATTCTCTATGTATAGTATCATGTCATCTGCAAACAGTGACATCTTTACTTCTTCTTTTCTGATTTGGATTCCTTTTATTTCCTTTTCTTCTGATTGCTGTGGCTAAAACTTCCAAAACTATGTTGAATAGGAGTGGTGAGAGTGGGCAGCCTTGTGTTGTTCCTGATCTTAGTGGAAATGCTTTCAGTTTTTCACCATTGAGGATGATGTTGGCTGTGGGTTTGTCATATATGGCCTGTATTATGTTGAGTAAAGTTCCCACTATGCCTACTTCCAGCAGGGTTTTTATCATAAATTGGTGTTGAATTTTGTCAAAAGCTTTCTCTGCATCTATTGAGATGATCATATGGTCTTTTTTCTCCTTCAGTTTGTTAATATGGTTTATCACATTGATTGATTTGTGTATACTGAAGAATCCTTGCATTCCTGGAATAAACCCCACTTGATCATGGTGTATGATCCTTTTAATGTGCTGTTGGATTCAGTTTGCTAGTTTGTTGAGGATTTTTGCATCTATGTTCATCAGTGATATTGGCCTGTAGTTTTCTTTCTTTGTGACATCCTTGTCTGGTTTTGGTATCAAGGTGATGGTGGCCTCGTAGAATGAGTTTGGGAGTGTTCCTCCCTCTGCTATATTTTGGAAGAGTTTGAGAAGGATAGGTGTTAGCTCTTCTCTAAATGTTTGATAGAATTCGCCTGTGAAGCCATCTGGTCCTGGGCTTTTGTTTGTTGGAAGATTTTTAATCACAGTTTCAATTTCAGTGTTTGTGATTGGTCTGTTCATATTTTCTATTTCTTCCTGATTCAGTCTTGGCAGTTTGTGCATTTCTAAGAATTTGTCCATTTCTTCCAGATTGTCCATTTTATTGGCATAGAGTTGCTTGTAGTAATCCCTCATGATTTTTTTTATTTCTGCAGTGTCAGTTGTTACTTCTCCTTTTTCATTTCTGATTCTATTGATTTGAGTCTTCTCCCTTTTTTTCTTGATGAGTCTGGCTAATGGTTTATCAATTTTGTTTATCTTCTCAAAGAACCAGCTTTTAGTTTTATTGATCTTTGCTATTGTTTCCTTCATTTCTTTTTCATTTATTTCTGATCTGATTTTTATGATTTCTTTCCTTCTGCTAACTCTGGGGTTTTTTTGTTCTTCTTTCTCTAATTGCTTGAGGTGCAAGGTTAGGTTGTTTATTCGAGATGTTTCCTGCTTCTTAAGGTGGGCTTGTATTGCTATAAACTTCCCTCTTAGAACTGCTTTTGCTGCATCCCATAGGTTTTGGGTCGTTGTATCTCCATTGTCATTTGTTTCTAGGTATTTTTTAATTTCCTCTTTGATTTCTTCAGTGATCACTTCGTTATTAAGTAGTGTATTGTTTAGCCTCCATGTGTTTGTATTTTTTACAGCTCTTTTCCTATAATTGATATCTAGTCTCATGGCGTTGTGGTCGGAAAAGATACTTGATACAATTTCAATTTTCTTAAATTTACCAAGGCTTGATTTGTGACCCAAGATATGATCTATCCTGGAGAATGTTCCATGAGCACTTGAGAAAAATGTGTATTCTGTTGTTTTTGGATGGAGTGTCCTATAAATATCATTTAAGTCCATCTTGTTTAATGTATCATTTAAAGCTTGTGTTTCCTTATTTATTTTCATTTTGGATGATCTGTCCTTTGGTGAAAGTGGGGTGTTAAAGTCCCCTACAATGAATGTGTTACTGTCGACTTCCCCTTTTATGGCTGTTAGTATTTGCCTTATGTATTGAGGGGCTCCTATGTTGGGTGCATAAATATTTACAATTGTTATATCTTCTTCTTGGATTGATCCCTTGATCATTATGTAGTGTCCTTCTTTGTCTCTTCTAATAGTCTTTATTTTAAAGTCTATTTTGTCTGATATGAGAATTGCTACTCCAGCTTTCTTTTGGTTTCCATTTGCATGGAATATCTTTTTCCATCCCCTTACTTTCAGTCTGTATGTGTCTCTAGGTCTGAAGTGGGTCTCTTGTAGACAGCATATATATGGAAATATTGTTATTGATTTTGAAAGCTGTTCATCACATCATGAAGGTTCAGACAAAAATTTGTAAAATAGAAACAAACCTCCCCCCCCCAGTCTGGGCTGCACACAAAATGACTACTGTTATCAGTTTTTAATACATCTTTTAAAATTATATAAAGCAAGGAATATAAAACTCTTCTCTGCATTCTGGGTATGCAGACACACACACCCCCCAATACTTCTCTCATTTTTCCTATTGTTAAGCAATATAGTCATGACATATATTTTGATCTGCAACTTGCTTTTTAAATTAAAAAAATTTTTTTACTTTATATATCAAGAACATTTTCCTCAATACAAAAAATATACACTACTTCAGCTATATAAGATTGTATGGCTGTGACACAGTATATTTTGCCATTGCCATAATTAATGGACATTTAGTACACCTGATTTTTTGTTGGCCTGTTAAATGCAATAAATTTTATATTTTTTTACATAAAATATTTCTGAAGGATAGAATTCTAGAAAACAGGTTTTTTTTAGGTCATGGATATATACATTTAGTATTTTAAGAAATACTAGCAAATTCCTTTCTAAAAATTTCAGGGTTTTTTTTACTCCCACCAGTAGTGTATATGAGAGCCTGTTTTCCTATGCCGTTATCAACCTACTTAATTTTTGTCAGATTATCCCATTCCCCCCCAAAGACAAATAAGATAGAGCTTTATTAATTTAACATGTATTTTGTACTTCTCTTTTCACATTTATTGGCTATTAGTCTTTTGTATTTGAACTGCCTTTTTATCTCCTTTGCTTGTTTCACTATTGAGTTGTTAATATTTTTCTTACTGATTTTATATTCACTTTGTATATAATAGGAATAGTCAAATGTATACAGTATAATTCAGATACAATAATAAAGTTACAATTTTGCCATAAATGGAACCATTCTATACAAGTTTGAATTCTGTCAGGTTATCTGCTTTTTTTCACCATATGGTATATTATGGATATTTTTCTTTGTCATCATTTATGGATCTCTGATCCTTTTCAAAGGCTTCATAGTGTCTGGGTGTACCATTTTTTTAACCTTCTTTTGATGTTCCTTTGGTTGATTTTTTTCCTTATGCTAAATAGTTCTGCAGTGAACATTCTCACACATTTATCTTTATTATGTCTCTTTATTTCCTAGAAGTCTAGTTGAAAGGTTGTGTGCATTAAAAATGTGACATACTTGTTTCTAGGAAAGTTGGACTATACATGCACCAGAATTGTCTGAGATGGGTCTTCATACTTAAGGATGTGGAATAGATGAGTTCTACAGTCCTTCTAATGCTTGCAATCTTGAAACTGTTGGCATGTAGTATGTTTGTACATAGTCAAATCTTATAGCAGTTGGTTTATTCAAAAGGTACAATAACAGAATTTGGGGGATACATATCTCTCTAAGATTGTAGTTCATATATTGAATTATATTCATAGCAAGGAAAGGTTAAACCATATCCACAACCTATAAATACGTGGTGGTATGAGTCTGATTCAAAATTACTGTATATTAATAAGAGAAATATTTCTCAAATAGTTCATATACAAGATGCTCCTAAACAAGAATTTCTAATTAATTTTTTCATAGTCTAAAGAAGCCACAATTGTTTTTAGTATATGGCATTAATTCTGTTCTTTTGTGGTTAATGCTTTTGTTTCCCCTTCTTTATAGTATAAAAGATGAAGAGGAACAGATGTGTCCTATTTGCTTGTTGGGCATGCTTGATGAAGAAAGTCTTACAGTGTGTGAAGATGGCTGCAGGAACAAGCTGCACCACCACTGCATGTCAATTTGTATGTGGCTCTTTTTCTCTCTGTGCTTACTCAATATGGTTACTCTATCAGCTAACTATATTATTTAGGATTTTAACGTGGCCTTCAGCGAGACTGGTGAGAGAAGAAAAGAAGTATACCTAGGCCCTGTAAGAAGTTTTCAACAAGTAGGAGTTTAGGATCTCTTAGGGATGAGCAAAGAAATGTTATAAAGTGTGATGCATGGTAATGGAAGGCTTGCACAGAATTAGAAACAGTTCTGATCTGGAAGGTGCACATGGAGGGAAGGAGGTGGAAGAAAGTCTGCGCAGGCTTTCCAGAGAGGGTAACGCCAAAGCAAGTTTCGGAATAACATTACCAGGTTATCAAGTGGGCAGAATGTTTTGAAAAACAGTAAACAAAGTACATGTTATATATAGCATGTTTAATAAAATAGCATTTGCAACAATTACAAGCATCAGAATAATTTAACCTTCCGTGTTTGCCTGCGTTTAGGTAAACGTAATGTTTTGAGGTTCCTTCCATATAAATCCTATACTAGCCATTATGAACAATTGTTACATAAATACTTAATGGTAAACATTTATACTTTTCTAAGTTTTTCTTCCATAATTTTTCAGGGGCAGAAGAATGTAGAAGAAACAGAGAACCTTTAATATGTCCCCTTTGTAGGTCTAAGTGGAGATCCCATGATTTCTACAGGTAACAGTTATGACTTAATGATTTGGGTATGTTTAATAAAGAATAAAAATGCTCTCAAAGTGTTATTTAAATCTGTTAATTATTTTTAGCAAGCTTTGTTAATTTTTCATTTAGCCACGAGTTGTCAAGCCCTGTGGATTCCCCTTCTTCCCTGCGAGCTGCACAGCAGCAAACCACACAGCAGCATCCCTTGGCTGGATCACAACGAAGGAGTCAAGAGAGCAATTTTAATCTTACTCATTATGGAACTCAGCAGATCCCTCCTGCTTATAAAGATTTAGCTGAGCCATGGATTCAGGTAAGTAGTTCTGATTCTTCATTTCTCAAAGAAACATTTATAGACTAATTAATGTAGTTGTCTCCCCAGTTGTTTGTAATTTAAGAAAGTACTTTTGCTTGCCTCCATCATGACTCGTATTCCATTGAAAATTTTAATTTTACCTTTGATGTTAATACTATGCCACTTATTATAGAGCTTAAACTTCAAAATTTCTTTGTAATCTCACCTCCCATCTCTAGAGACATCTTTCTAAACTAACAGACATAAAAGGTTATTCAAGGATAGACACTAGAACCATTTAATGCTAAGTTGCTCCAATGTTTAATCCTGCCAAGAATTTGTCATTTTCTTATTTGTTCCCATTTAAACTCAGTTTCTCTTATTCATATTCTCATGGCATATGTTAGGTACTCAATAACTGCTGAGTGGATGAGTAAGAAAAGAATGTGGTATTTACCTTGTATTAGTCATTTTTATTTGTAAGGACAGTTTCCATTCCTTTACTTTCTCTTCTGCTTAAATACTTTTTCATCCTTAGTAAATCGGAATTTCGGTTGGTTGGTTGGATTCTAATGATTTTCTTTGTTGTTATCTGCTTAGTCCATATGTAGAATCCAAAAGCAGACAACATCTCCAGATTATAGTGAAGTAAAATGTTTTTGATAATCTGGTAAATTCTGTTAAATTCGTTAACAGACACAATAACTCATTAAGCTTATACATCAGAAGGATTTGTCTCCTTTTTCTTTTTGTGACCATTATAGTCCTGCAGCTTTTGAATTCTCTTTTCTTAGCATGTTAACAGCCTAATAGGAATCTAATAAAATTTACAAACTTAATAAATATATTATTTATTTTATCTAGTTCATTAATGGTATTTAACATAGGCCCTCACCTGCCCCTTCATGAGTCCTCAAGAAAACTCTCAATTGGATACTGAGCTATGGGATGCCATTTTTTCAAGGCAGTGGTTCAGGTTTGTTTCGCTTAAGCTTTAGGTTGGCCTAGGCTATATATTCCTAGTTTTTTAAATTAGGAATATCATATAAGACATAATTAAGACTTATTGGTATGCTGTTTAACAGTGCCAGGCATACAACAAATTCACTATACTCTAATTGATTTATTCTCCTTTACTATCACTTTAAAATAGAACACATAAAAAAGTCATGATTTATTTTCCCCAAAAATGTGTTTATTCATCCCTAATATTTAGAACTTTTTCAAATGATACATTATCTTAGATATTAAGTTTACTTTTAGCTAACTGGTCCATAATGTCAAGAGCATGCACCCTTTCTTTTCTTTAGGGATTCTCTGGCTTTGCAGATGTGATAATGATGACTATAATCACATGCACTTTAAGTATTTCATTATCCTTTGCTGATTTGAACACAGTGTTTTTCTTTAGTCTTGATTTTTCCACTCCATTCATTATATTTTTTCTAGTTAACCAAATAAGAGCCTTTGACTTATTACTATCATTGGTAGGAGAAATACTCTTATCTCTTGAACACCTGCCCCAGTGCCTTTCTTGATTTGGCTTTTTTTAATCTTCAGTTTTTTCTCTATAAACTACCTTAACACAAATACAAATTTGAGGTTCTTCACAGATATGTTTATTTTGTTTTGTGGTAAGCGCTGGAGTACAGAAATCATATATATCCATCTAATTACTTAATGGTGTTCACTCTTAGTTTTACTTGAGCTAATAAATGTTAAGGACTTTTGCTAATTACCAGTTAAACTTGAGTATGTCCTTACGGACACATTTGAAAATTTTATATAGTATGGTGAAGACTTAGAAATGTCCAATTTTCCTTTAGTAACCAAAAATCATACTTAATTCAAAACACTTCAGTTTTTCTTCACATTGAATTCATTTTGTTTGTCTGATTATAGGTATTTGGAATGGAACTCGTTGGCTGCTTATTTTCTAGAAACTGGAATGTAAGAGAGATGGCTCTCAGACGTCTTTCCCATGATGTTAGCGGGGCTCTGCTGTTGGCAAATGGGGAGAGCACTGGAAATTCCGGGAGCAACGGCGGGAGCAGCCCAAGTGCTGGAGCTGCCAGTGGGTCTTCCCAGACCAGTGTCTCAGGAGATGTGGTGGAGGCATGCTGCAACGTTTTGTCAATGGTCTGTGCTGACCCTGTCTACAAAGTGTACGTTGCTGCTTTAGTAAGTAGCTTTATTCTACCATAGCGTTATGGGTTTCTTGGGTTTTTTATTTTTTTTGACAGTTTGCAGATATCATTTTTAAGATTCAGTAAAAGTACTTTACCTAATTTAATTTTGGAAAATCCAAAATTTTTTTTTATTCCATAATCCCAGGAAATTGCAGTCTTCCATTTAATCTCTTCACTAGGATTTTACTCATTTTAGTCTGGTCAGGTTTTCTTATATGCTGTTTACTTTTCTCTACTCTAAAGTAGCAATAGTAGGACTTCCCTCATGGCGCAGTGGTTAAGAATCACCTACCAATGCAGGGGACAGGGGTTCTATCCCTGGGCCGGGAAGATCCCACATGCCGCAGAACAGCTAAGCCCTCGAGCCACAACTGCTGAGCCTGCGTGCCACAACTACTGATCCTGAGTATCTAGAGCCTATGCCCTGCAAGAAGAGAAGCCACTGCAACGAAGCCCCTGCTTGCCGCAACTAGAGGAAGCCCACGCACAGCAATGAAGACCCAACGCAGCCAAAAAAAAGCAATAGCTTGCTATTCATACCTTCACGTTTGCCTTACATTATACATGACCAAATCTTTATGGGATAGCAAAGTAACCAGAGTTACTTTGATTTTTTTTAAATTTGATATTAGACATTTATTTTTTATTAATTTTATATTAGACATTAAGAACTGATTTGGGGGACTTCCCTGGTGGTCCAGTGGTAAAGAATCTGCCTTGCAGTGCAGGGGACGCAGGTTTGATCCCTGGTCAGGGAACTAAGATTCCACGTGCTGTGGGACAACTAAGCCTGCATGCCACAACTACTCAGCTCACAGGCCTCAACAAGAGAGCCCATGTGCTGCAAACTACAGAGCTGACACACCCTGAAGCCCGTGAACCACAGCTAGAGAGAGAAAACCCACATGCCACAACTAGAGAGAAACCCAAGCACTGCAACGAAAGATCCCACGTGCCTCAACGAAAGATCCCGCGTGCCACAACTAAGACCTGACACAGCCAAAAATAAAATAAATAAATATAAAAAAAAAAGAACTGATTTTTAATGAACGTTGTATGGAAATTCAGAAACCTTTTCACAAAAGAGGATTCCATGACATAGATTACTGAGTTGTTTTTCTAGTTTAACCTGTTAGAAGTTGTCTTTCATGAGTGAGATGGAATGACAAGGAGGCTATTCTGTTTGTAATTTTGTATGCTAAAATTTGACTTTCTCCATTATGAGTATATATATCTTTAGAACAGGGTTTCTCAACCTCAGCACTTACTGACATTGACACGTAATTATCTGTTGGGGGCAGGGGTGCTGTCTTATGCACTATAGGATGTTTAGTAGCATCCTTGGACTATACCCACTAGATACCAATGGCCACCCTATCCTCCCCTTAGTCATGACAACCAACAATGTCTCCAGGCATTGCTGAGTGTCCCCTGAGGGCCAAAACTGCCCCAAGTTCAGGACCACCGCTTTATTTATTTATTTGTTATTTATTTATTTTTACAGCAGGTTCTTATTAGTCATCAATTTTATAATTTTATCCACATCAGTGTATACATGTCAATCCCAATCTCCCAATTCATCCCACCACCACCACCACCCTGCCCCCCTGCCACTTTCCACCCTTGGTGTCCATATATTTCTTCTCTACATCTGTGTCTCAATTTCTACCCTGCAAACCGGTTCATCTGTACCATTTTTCTAGCTTCCACATATATACGATAATATATGGTATTTGTTTTTCTCTTTCTGACTTTACTCTGTATGACAGTTTCTAGATTCATCCACATCTCTACAAATGACCCAATTTTGTTCCTTTTTATGGCTGAGTAATACTCCATTGTGTATATGTACCACATCTTCTTTATCCATTCGTCTGTCAGTGGGCATTTAGGTTGCTTCCATGACCTGGTTATTGTAAATAGTGCTAAAATGAACATTGGGGTGCATGTGTTTTTTTAAATTAATGGTTTTATCTGGGTATGTGCCCAGTAGTGGGATTGCTGGGTCACATGGTAATTCTATTTTTGTTCTTTAAGGAACCTCCATACTGTTCTCCATAGTGGCTGTATCAACTGAAATTCCCACCAACAGTGCAAGAGGGTTCCCTTTTCTCCACACCCTTTCTAGCATTTGTTGTTTGTAGATTTTCTGATGATGCTCATTCTAACTGGTGTGAGGTGATACCTCATTGTAGTTTTGATTTGCATTCCTCTAATAATTAGTGATGTTGAGCAGCTTTTCATGTGCTTCTTGCCATCTGTATGTCTTCTTTGGAGAAATGTCTATTTAGGTCTTCTGCCCACTTGCCGATTGGGTTGTATGTTTTTTTAATATTGAGCTGCATGAGCTGTTTATATATTTTGGAGATTAATCCTTTGTCCATTGATTCGTTTGCAAATATTTTCTCTCATTCTCAGGGTTGTCTTTTCGTCTTGTTTGCAGTTTCCTTTGCTTTGCAAAAGCTTTTAAGTTTCAGTAGGTCCCATTTGTTTATTATTTTTTTTAATTTCCATTACTCTAGGAGGTGGATCAAAAAAGATCTTGCTGTGACTTATGTCGAAGAGTGTTCTTCCTATGTTTTCCGCTAAGAGTTTTATAGTGTCCAGTCTTACATTTAGGTCTCTAACCCATTTTGAGTTTATTTTTGTGTATGGTGTTAAGGAGTGTTCTAATTTCATTCTTCTACATGTAGCTGTCCAGTTTACCCAGCACCACTTATTGAAGAAACTGTCTTTTCTCCATTGTATATCCTTGCCTTGTTTCTCATAGATTAGTTGACCATAGGTGCATGGGTTTATCTCTGGGCTTTCTATCCTGTTCCATTGATCTGTATCTCTGGTTTTCTGCCAGTACCATATTGTCTTGATTACTGTAGCTTTGTAGTATAGTCTGAAGGCAGGGAGTCTGATTCCTCCAGCTCCTTTTTTTCCCTCAAGACTGCTTTGGCTATTCAGAATCTTTTGTGTCTCCATACATATTTTAAGATTTTTTGTACCAGTTCTATAAAAAATGCCATTGGTAATTTGATAGGGATTGCATTGAATCTGTAGATTGCTTTGGGTAGTATAGTCATTTTCACAATATTGATTCTTCAAATCCAAGAACATGGTATATCTCTCCATCTGTTTGTATCATCTTTAATTTCTTTCATCAGTGTCTTACAGTTTTCTGCATACAGGTCCTTTGTCTCCCTAGGTAGGTTTATTCCTAGGTATTTTATTCTTTTTGTTGCAGTGGTAGATGGGAGTGTTTCCTTAATTTCTCTTTCAGATTTTTCCTCATTAGTGTAAGATTCCTGTGCATTAATTTTGTATCCTGCAACTTTACCAGATTCATTGATTAGCTCTAGTAGTTTTCTGGTGGCATCTTTAGGATTCTCTATGTATAGTATCATGTCATCTGCCAACAGTGACAGTTTTACTTCTTCTTTTCCAATTCGTATTCCTTTTATTTCTTTTTCTTCTCTGATTGCCACAACTATGACTTCCAAAACTATGTTGAATAATAGTGGTGAGAGTGGACATCCTTGTCTTGTTCCTGATCTTAGAGGAAATGCTTTCAGTTTTTCACCATTGAGAATGATGTTTGCTGTGGGTTTGTCGTATATGCCCTTTATTATATTGAGGTAGGTTCCCTCTATGCCCACTTTCTGGAGAGTTTTTTATTATAAATTGGTGTTGAATTTTGTCAAAAGCTTTTTCTGCATCTATTGAGATGATCATATGGTTTTTATTCTTCACTTTGTTAATGGTGTATCACATGATTGATTTTCATATATTGAAGAATCCTTGCATCCTTGGGATAGATCCCACTTGATCATGGTGTATGATCCTTTTAATGTGTTGTTGGATTCTATTTGCTAGTATTTTGTTTAGGATTTTTGCATCTGTATTCATCAGTGATATTGGTCTGTAATTTTCTTTTTTTCTAGTGTCTTTGTCTGGTTTTGGTATCAGGGTGATGGTGGCCTCATAGAATGAGTTTGGGAGTGTTCCTTCCTCTGCAGTTTTCTGGAAGAGTTTGAGAAGGATGGGTGTTAGCTCTTCTCTAAATGTTTGGTAGAATTCACCTGTGAAGCCATCTGGTCCTGGACTCTTGTTTGTTGGAATATTTTTAATCACAGTTTCAATTTCATTACTTGTGATTGGTCTGTTCATATTTTCTATTTCTTCCTGGTTCAGTCTTGGAAGGTTATACCTTTCTAAGAATTTGTCCATTTCTTCCAGGTTGTCCATTTTATTGGCATAGAGTTGCTTGTAGTAGTCTCAGGATGCTTTGTATTTCTGCAGTGTCTGTTGTAACTTCTCCTTTTTCATTTCTAATTTTATTGATTTGAGTCCTCTCCCTCTTTTTCTTAATGAGTCTAGCTAATGGTTTATCAATTTTGTTTATCTTCTCAAAGAACCAGCTTTTAGTTTTATTGATCTTTGCTGTTATTTTGTTTCTATTTCATTTATTTCTTCTCTGATCTTTATGATTTCTTTCCTTCTGCTAACTTTGGGTTTTGTTTGTTCTTCTTTCTCTAGTTCCTTTAGGTGTAAAGTTAGATTGTTTATTTGAGATTTTTCTTGTTTCTTGAGGTAGGCTGGTATTGCTATAAACTTCCCTCTTAGAACAGCTTTCACTGCATCCCATAGGTTTTGGATCGTCATGTTTTCATTGTCATTTGTCTCTAGATATTTTTTGATTTCCTCTTTGATTTCTTCAGTGATCTCTTGGTTATTTAGTAACGTATTATTTAGCCTCCATATGTTTGTGTTTTTTACGTTTTTTTTTTCCCTGTTATTGATTTCTAATCTCATAGTGTTGTGGTCAGAAAAGATGCTTGATATGATTTCAGTTTTCTTAAATTTACTGAGGCTGATTTGTGATCTATCCTGGAGAATGTTCTGTGTGCACTTGAGAAGAAAGTGTAATCTGCTGTTTTGGGATGGAATGTCCTATAAATATCAATTAAATCTGTCTGGTCTATTGTGTCATTTAAAGCTTGTGTTTCCTTAGTAATTTTCTGTTTGGATGATCTGTCCTTTGGTGTAAGTGAGGTGTTAAAGTCCCCTACTATTACTGTGATACTGTTGATTTCCTCTTTTATAGCGGTTAGCAGTTGCCTTATGTATTGAGGTACTCCTATGTTGGGAGCATATATATTTATAATTGTTACATCTTCTTCTTGGATTGATCCCTTGATCATTATGTAGTCCTTCCTTGTCTCTTGTAACATTCTTTAAAGTCTATTTTATCTCATACGAGTATTGCTACTTCAGCTTTCTTGATTTCAATTTGCATGGAATATCTTTTTCCATCCCCTCACTTTCAGTGTGTATGTGTCCCTAGGTCTGAAGTGGGTCTCTTGTAGACAGCATATATATGGGTCTTGTTTTTTGTATCCATTCAGCGAGCCTGTGTCTTTTGGTTGGAGCATTTAATTCATTCACATTTAAGGTAATTATCGATATGTATGTTCCTATGACCATTTTCTTAATTGTTTTGGGTTTGTTTTTGTAGGTCCTTCTCTTCTCTCTCTTGTGTCTCCCACTTAGAGAAGTTCCTTTAGCATTTGTTGTAAAGCTGGTTTGGTGGTGCTGAATTCTCTTAGCTTTTGCTTGTCTGTAAAGCTTTTGATTTCTCCATTGAATATTGCCGGGTAGAGTAATCTTGGTTGTAGGTTCTTCCCTTTCATCACTTTAAATATGTCATACCACTCCCTTCTGGCTTATAGAGTTTCTGCTGAGAAGTCAGCTGTTAATTTTATGGGAGTTCCCTTGTATGTTATTTGTCGTTTTTCCCTTGCTGCTTTCAGTAATTTTTCTTTGTCTTTAATTTTTGCCCATTTGATTACTGTGTGTCTCGGTGTGTTTCTCCTTGGGTTTATCCTGTATGGGACTCTCTGCACTTCCTGGACTTAGGTGGCTATTTCCTTTCCCATGTTAGGGAAGTTTTCGACTATAATCTCTTCAAGTATTTTCTCGGGTCCTTTCTCTCTCTCTTCTCTTTCTGGGACCCCTATAGTGCGAATGTTGTTATGTTTAATATTGTCCCAGAGGTCTCTTAGGCTGTCTTCATTTCTTTTCATTCTTTTTTCTTTATACTGTTCTGAAGCAGTGAATTCCACCATTCTGTCTTCCAGATCACTTATCCGTTCTTCTGCCTCAGTTATCATGCTACTGATTCCTTCTAGTGTATTTTTCATTTCAGTTATTGTATTGTTCATCTCTGTTTATTTGTCCTTTAATTCTTCTAGGTCTTTGTTAAACATTTCTTGCATCTTCTCGATCTTTGCCTCCATTCTTTTGCTGAGGTTCTGGATCATCTTCACTATCATTATTCTGAATTCTTTTTCTGGAAGGCTGCCTACCTCAACTTCATTTAGTTGTTTTTCTGGGGTTTTATCTTGTTCCTTCATCTGGTACATAGCCCTCTGCCTTTTCATCTTGTCTGTCTTTCTGTGAATGTGGTTTTTGTTCCACAGGCTGCAGGATTGTAGTTCTTCTTAGGACCACTGCTTTAGAATAATTCTTATCTGTTTTTTTTTTAATTTTGATTTTAATTTTTTATTTTTGGGGTAGGAGTTTATTAATTTATTTTTGCTGTGTTGGGTCTTCGTTTCTGTGCGAGGGCTTTCTCTAGTTGTGGCAAGCGGGGGCCACTCTTCATCACAGTGCCCGGGCCTCTCACTATCGCAGCCTTTCTTGTTGTGGAGCACAGGCTCAGTAGTTGTGGCTCACGGGCCTAGTTGCTCCACGGCATGTGGGATCCTCCCAGACTAGGGCTCAAACCCGTGTCCCCTGCATTAGCAGGCAGATTCTCAACCACTGTGCCACCAGGGAAGCCCTCTGGTCTGGTTTTTTTAAAAAATTCTTCCACTTCATTTTAAAATTTTATTTATTTATTTTATTTATTTGTTTTTCGCTGCGTTGGATCTTCGTTGCTACACACACACTCTCTCTCTAGTTGCAGTGTGCTGGCTTCTCTTGTTGCAGAGCATGGGCTTTAGGCGTGCAGGCTTCAGTAGTTGCAGCATGCAGGCTCAGTAGTTGTGGTTCGCGGGCTCTATAGCACAGTCAGTAATTGTGGCACACAGGATTAGTTGCTCCACGGCACGTGGGATCTTCCCAGACCAGGAATCCAACCTGTATCCCCTGCATTGGCAGGAGGATTCTTAACCACTGTGCCACCAGGGGAGTCCCTGGTCTGTTTTTAAAACTCATTTCATTTCTCTGCTTCCACTCTTAATCTTTTTCTAATCCGTCCTATAACAACGATGCCTAACAAATCTTCTTTTTGAAAGAATATAGTATAGTGTTTATGAACATTAGTTTGGAGTCAAAATTGAGTGACCTCATAACTTAACATCCCAACTGGGATACTTGGATAATCTGCTAAACTGGAACTAGCCTAGGCAATCTGGATATATGGTCAAAATCAGAAAGACTTTGATTTGAATTCTGGTTCTCCAGTTTGCTAGCAGTGTAACTTTTTAGGACTCTTAAACTTCATCTTTTTCACCTATAAAATAATGAAAATATGTACCTCTTAGGTTTGAAATTAGATTGTGTAGATACCTCTAACTGTAATGTCTAGTACATTGTGAGAACATTGAATATAATAGTCGTCATTATTCCTTAAATGCCACTTTATTTCCCAGCTCAGAAACCTATAGAGGTTTCTGTTTCTTCAACAGCATTTCCTAAGGCATATTCTGTGGAAGTTTGGCTGGATTATGAAAAGTTCCTTCCCTTTCTTCCCTGTGTTCAGTTAAAATTGGTGAATACTAAATTGCATGAGGTTAAATGGGTCTGTTCACTGAAAGGCTTCTAGGAACCTTCATACGTTAACATACATTGGGAATCTGATCATGGCATAAGATGCATTATTTCCCAAATTTATCTTAAGCATCTTGAGGGACCAACATACTATAGAATACTATAGAATAAAGACCAGCATACTGTAGAATAAAGACCAGCATAATGTAGAATAAAGACCAGGGTTCTTGGCTCAACTTTTTACCTCTTTCTTCTTACTATTTTCCAACACAAACCTTCAGACATATTTGACTGTTCAATATAATGCCTTACTATCTGGTTGTTTATGATCACTTCACATGGTTTCCCAATGTGTTCATGAGCTCCTAGAGTGCAGGGACTCTGAATGATACTGTATTCTGATTCCTCTACAGTTATTTAGTGTGCCAGGCACAGTGAGGGCAGACATGGTTCCTGCCCTTAGAGCTCTCCCTTCCCTTTCTCCCCACCTCTTGCCCTTCTTTGTTTTCCCTTCCCCTCCCTCCCCATATATAATTTTTTGCTGAACAATTTGAAAGTTATGTGCAGGCATCATGACATTTCACTTCAAATACTTTAGCATGTATCTCTTAAGAACAGATAACATTCTTCTGTATAATCACCATGCAATCAGCAAACTCTGAAAATTTAGCATTAATTACAATAGTATTAGGGACTATAAAGTCCATATTCAGATATCCCCAAATTGTCCCAACAGTGTCCTTTTCAGCTAAACTACAGACTTTATTCATATTTCACCCATTTTTCCATTAATGTCTTTTTTCTCTTTTAGGATCCAATCCAGAATCTCACATTGCACTTAGTTATCATGCCCCCCTAATTTTCCCATCTGTGGCAATCCCTCAGTCTTTACTTGTCTTTTGTAGACCTTGACACTTTTGAAGTGTATTGGCCAGTTATTTTGAAGAATGTTCCTCAGTTTGGGTTTATCTGGTATTTTCTCACGATTACATTATGCATTTTTCGCAAGAACACCAGAGGTGATGTGCCCTTCTCAGTGCATTGTTATCAGGGGGTATATCATGTCAGTGTGTCTTATTATTGGTGATGCCATCCTTCATCACTTGCTTAAGGTGCTGTCTACTGGGTACTGTAAAATTACTATTAATAAATGTCTTGGGGGAGATAACTTTGAGACTATGCAAATATCCTGTTTCTATTCACAGATTTTAGCATTTGTCAGTGGATCTTGCCTACAGCAATGACTACTGTGGTGTTCTAACAGTGATCTTCTATTTCCCATATTCCTCCTTTATTAGTTAATTGGAATTTGTCTATAACGAAGAGCCGTCTCTTCTCTCCCATTTATGTATTTATTCAGTTTTTTTATTTCTATCACCATAGACTCATGGGTATTTATTTTATTCTATGGCTTATAATTCAGTACTATGATCATTTACTTTGTGCCCAAGTTATTCCATCTTTAGCCATTGGGAGCTCTTTCAAGTTGGCTCCTTTCCTCATTTTCTTTTTAAAATAACTTTTTATTCTGAAATTAATTCAGACTTTAAAAATTTACAGAAATAGTTGAGAGTTCCTTTCTACCTTATCTATTTATTTATCCAATTTTTTATTTGTATCAGTATCAACTCATGGATTCTTATTTATGGGTTATAATCTATTCCTATCATTATTTTATTTCTCAAATTGTCTCAGATTAGGCCATTGTCTCTGATGCTTTTTAAATGTAGTTAAACTGACCTTCAGTTTTTTTCCCCCAGAAAACGTTGAGAGCCATGCTAGTATATACTCCTTGCCATAGTTTGGCAGAAAGAATCAAACTGCAGAGACTTCTCCGGCCAGTTGTAGACACCATCCTAGTCAAGTGTGCAGACGTCAATAGGTAAGGCCCTATAAATGAACTGCTTCAAACCGCCTTGTCCTGAAAGCCTAGCACAGAGCCTCAAACCTAGTGAGTATTTGATACATACTTACTAAATGAGGCTTTGAATACTGTTTTATAATGTGAGATTTGAAATTAACATGTAACATTTAAAGCTCTTAAGGACTAGGAAGAACTAATGGCAAGTAAAAACCAGGCTAACAAATTGCGTGGACCTCCACATTATTGTATGGTGATTGATTCTCTTTTATTTTAAAGTAATATTCTTATAACTGAAGTCCAGTTGATAAGACCAGCAGGTGATATATGAGATATTATCTCATTTTAGAGAATGAGTTACACAGGATAGGAACCAATAAAATCATTATACATGCTTTGCATTATCAGGACCAAAAAAACAAAAACCCCATTCCATTATTTTCTTTGTGATGGAATTTTACTCTGTGATAGTTTTGTCAAATAACAACAACAACAATTCCATATATCCCTGCAATATCCTTAAAAATCAGCAAGGAACAGGAACAGCCCTAACTGGAGGTAGAGAAATTAGGGTATGGTGATAGGGAAAATGAGCACAAGCTATGCTTTTATTAAGACCGCTGGTTCTCTCTCTCTCTTTTTTATTTTTTCCCTTTCCATAAAGTGGGAGGAAAAGACCACTTTTCATATAATGAGCATAGCTACAGTAAACACTTTTTTGGCAGTTCTCATCTCTTCGTGTCCCAGCAGATCTCAGGTGGTAAGAAGCACTGACTCTCCCTTGGTTTGCCTCTGCCATTACCTCCTTTTGGAGCTCTTCTAGTCCAGTTTTGTCTTCCTCCCTAAGTCACATGATGTAGTCTGTAGAGGATCTCAGAAATTAAGCACTTAACTTTGACTTGTTTCTCATCTCATAAAGTCTGTCTTTTGTCTCCATTGTTTCTCTACACAAGCCTACAGATTGTAAGTATTAGAGGTTTTCTTGTTGCTTAGAGAGAATACTATAAATATCTGAAAAAAATTAACAAGTAATTTGAAAAATGCATAGAAAAATCATTTCATTTCTTAATATTATAATAGGGTTTTTTCCCCTAAGAATTCAGTGCTTTTATGGCATTTGTTTTGTTGTCCGCTTTCTGAAATTCTAAAGTTAGGTGGTTTACTTGGTCACTTGAATGACTGAACATCATAAGAAATATGGTAAAGAGATTTTATGATATTTAGAAGTCATTCTGGCTATATAAAGAGAATATAAAGGTTTTGGATGGGAAGACTTTGTTTTTAATTCAAGAGAACTTAATGAAAATTCAGAAATCAAAATGTCTGAGTCTTTTCTTTCTTATTTTAACAAGATATGATAATGAAAATAAGCCTTTTATCTGGTTTCATATTTAATACTTGCTGTTGAAGAGCCAGTAGTGAAGATTCTGTGCTTAACACAGAAGATAAGGTAAAATTTATGAAATTAGACCTAATAATAAATATTATTACTTATAATGACATCATTAATGCAGTTTTAGTGGTTGAGAAGCAAACACTCCTAAAAACATTTTTTCCCACCTTTTCACAAGGCATTACATTACCACTCTCCTTTTAATACGTATTTTATCCAAGATTAAAGTCTGATGTTGCTTCCTTTCATTTTTAGTCGCACAAGTCAGCTGTCTATATCAACGCTATTGGAATTGTGCAAAGGCCAAGCAGGAGAGTTGGCCGTTGGCAGAGAAATACTTAAAGCTGGTAATAACTTTTTACTTAAAATTAATATAGCATGTTTTATCATTTTCCTTAGATGGTCTAATCTCAAAATCTCTAATAGGGCAGTTATAGGCTTTTGAAATAATTTTGTAAATTGACTCAGCTAACATTAGAAATAGGAATTAATCTAAAAGGGAGATTCTTGAAATTAATATAATTCAAGTATTTTTGTTAACCTTAAACCATTTGATCATGTTTTGTTTTAGATTTTAATACCACTGTTTTTCAGTTATTTTTACTTTCCTTTCTGTAGGATCCATTGGTATTGGTGGTGTTGATTATGTCTTAAATTGTATTCTTGGAAACCAAACTGAATCAAACAACTGGCAAGAACTCCTGGGCCGCCTTTGTCTCATAGATAGACTGCTGTTGGAATTTCCTGCTGGATTTTACCCTCATACTGTCAGTACTGATGTTTCACATCTCCCCCTCTCCCCTCCCCCCCCCCCCCCCCCCCCGCCACACCCATCCAAGGACACATTTTAGATGAATGAAAGACTCAAATTACAGCGCACATGTAGGTTACTGATACCTTAATATTTGATTGGAGAATACCTGAAGTCTAGGCTATTTAATTAAAAATTTATAGATCCTTTATACTGATTTTTTAAATGTAAAAGCTGTGAATTAGTACCGTTTTCTTTATTTGTTTATATTTTGCAGTAATTTTGTTTCATAATTGAATGTGTTTTTTCTTTCAGGTATAAGAAGCTGCTGTCCCTCTTAACCTTTGCTTTGCAGTCCATTGATAATTCCCACTCAATGGTTGGTAAACTCTCCAGAAGGATATATTTGAGTTCTGCAAGAATGGTTACTGCAGTACCCCATGTATTTTCAAAACTGTTAGAAATGCTGAATGTTTCCAGTTCTACTTATTTTACCAGGATGCGTCGTCGTTTGATGGCTATTGCAGATGAGGTGGAAATTGCTGAGGCCATCCAGCTGGGCATAGAAGACACTTTGAATGGTCGACATGACAGCTTTTTGAAAGCATCAGTCCCTAACAGCTGTCCAGAAGCCACAGAGAACAGTTACTTTGAGCGCACAGACCATTTAGAGAAAACTGGAAAAGGATTGTGTGCTACAAAATTGAGTGCCAGTTCAGAGGACATTTCTGACCGACTGGCCAGCATTTCAGTAGGACTTCCTAGTTCAACAACAATGGAGCAGCCAAAGCCAATGGTTCAAACAAAAGGCAGACCCCACAGTCAGTGTTTGAACTCCTCTCCTTTATCTCACCATTCCCAACTAATGTTCCCAGCCTTGTCAAGCCCTTCTTCATCTGCCCCATCTGTACCACCTGGCACCGTAACAGATGTCTCTAAGCACAGACCTCAGGGGTTTGTTCCCTGCAAAATACCTTCTGCATCTCCTCAAACACAGCGCAAGTTTTCTCTACAGTTCCAGAGAAACTGTTCTGAAAACAAAGATTCAGATAAACTTTCCCCAGTCTTTACTCAGTCAAGACCCCTGCCCTCCAGTAATATACACAGGCCAAAGCCATCTCGACCTACCCCAAGTAATACAAGTAAACAGGGAGATGCCTCAAAAAATAGCATGACACTTGATTTGAACACTAGTTCCAAATGTGATGATGGCTTTGGCAGCAGCAGCAATAGCAGTAATGCTGTTATACCTAGTGACGAGACAGTGTTCACCCCAGTAGAGGAGAAATGCAGATTAGATGTCAATACAGAGCTCAACTCCAGTATTGAGGACCTTCTTGAAGCATCTATGCCTTCAAGTGACACAACAGTAACTTTTAAGTCAGAAGTTGCTGTGCTGTCTCCTGAAAAGGATGAAAATGATGATACCTACAAAGATGATATGAATCATAATCAGAAGTGCAAAGAAAAAATGGAAGCTGAAGAAGAAGAAGCTTTAGCGATTGCCATGGCAATGTCAGCATCTCAGGATGCCCTCCCCATAGTTCCTCAACTACAGGTTGAAAATGGAGAAGACATCATCATCATTCAAAAAGATGTAAGTATAGTCTTTAAGAGGTTAGAGAGTTCCCTCGGGCCGTGCTAAAATAAAACTAATTCAGAAATACAGCTTTTAACATGAGTTAACTGTTAGAAGCAGAGTTTTCACATAGAATTAATTATACAACAATTTTTGTATCATTATTTGAACAGAAATACTCATTGCCTATTTCAGAGGTGCTTCTGGTTGATTCTACAGTGGTGATCACTTATGCGTTTGACATTGGTCACCAACACTGTCAATTCAGAGGTCAAGTTTATAGCTGATTTGGGAAGCCAGACTGAACAAGAGTATATTTGCCAGGCTTGATTTCACAAACTCTTACTTTTTTTTTTTTTTTTTTTTTTTTTTGTTTTCTGG
>NW_006777033.1:443548-452658 GCF_000442215.2 Lipotes vexillifer | reverse complement strand
CCCGCGTCTCCTGCATCGGCAGGCGGACTCTCAAGCACTGCGCCACCAGGGAAGCCCCAAACTCTTACTTTTTTAACTTAACAGTAAAAGGATTGCTCTCATTTAATATGCAGACACCAGAGACTCTACCAGGACATACCAAAGCAAAACAACCTTATAGAGAAGACACTGAATGGCTGAAAGGTCAGCAGATAGGCCTTGGAGCATTTTCTTCTTGTTATCAGGCTCAAGATGTGGGAACTGGAACTTTAATGGCTGTTAAACAGGTAAATATCTAGTGAGCATATAAATGATTAAAATTATAAAAGTGAAAAATAAGCAAATAAAGGATATATCCCCATATGTATATATTTTAGTTTTTAAAGTTTTCAGAAACCTAAATTTCTTTTTTTTAAATATTCTATTTATTTATTATTAATTTTTTTGCTGTGTTGGTCCTTAGTTGCGGCACGCAGGATCTTCATTGCGGCACGTGGGCCTCTCTCTAGTTGTGGCTTGCAGGTTTTCTGTCTCTAGTTACAGCACGCAGCCTCTCTCGTTGAGGCATGCGGGCTCAGTAGTTGTGGCGTGAGGGCTTAGTTCCCCGACCACGGATCAAACCCACGTCCCCTGCATTGGAAGGCAGATTCCTTATGACTGGACCACCAGGGAAGTCCTGAGAAACCTAAATTTTAAAGTAGATGTTGCCACAGCACCAAAGGTATCATGAGTTCTATTTGAAAGCTGAAGCATGATTATTGTCGTGGTTCATCAAGATGAAACATCAGGATGGGCCCTGTAAAGGTTGCAGTTTTTGTTTGCACTTTTTTATATTTATTAGAGGTATGGTTTTATACTCCCTTCAGCAAAGGTATTGGTGCAATGTCATCTTGGGATTTCTGTGGTTTACTTTTTATAATGAGCATGCTTATCAAGATGTGACAATAGTTGGGAACTCCCTTGTGGTCCAGTGGTTAGGACTCGGTGCTCTCACTGCTGGGGCCCGGGTTCAATCCCTGGTCGGGGAACTAAGATCCCACAAGCCTCATGGCGAGGCCATAGTAAAGTTTTCATGTTTAAGTCATGTTGGTTCTTACGATTGGGCTTTTCTCATTTTTTTTAGTCTGCCTTCAGACAGTTTTGAAAGATTGGTTATGTCTCAGTCTTTTTTCATCTCCTGATATTTTACTGCTGCTTGTTAGATTCTTATTATTTAAAAGAGTTTGATTTGGTTTTTTTATAAAGTATCTACATTGCATCCATGAGCATAAATGCCTTCTACTATTGCTACATAAGTTAGTTTGGGTTTGTCCATTTTAGATTAGATTGTTAGTGAAAATTATAAATAGAAACTCATCAGAATTCAAAACTTTGTAAACATGTTTACTGAAATAGGTGACGTATGTCAGAAATACATCTTCTGAGCAAGAAGAAGTAGTAGAAGCATTAAGGGAGGAGATAAGAATGATGAGCCATCTGAACCATCCAAACATCATTAGGATGTTGGGAGCCACATGTGAGAAGAGCAATTATAATCTCTTCATTGAATGGATGGCAGGTATGTTCATGTTTTAAATTACAAATAGTGATACATAGATTTAACTTTTGCTTGATATTAAATTTAGGAAAAACCGTTTAATGAACACTTATTTTTATTAAATAGTTTAGATTCCTAAAAGTAAATTGCCTCAACATAGTAGTATGAACTGTAAATAGTTTGTCTTTCATTTAAATATAAATAAAATATTCATTACCTCTACCTTTTAAACTTTTTCAGTGTGTCTTTTAAAATGATTGTGTACCATTGTTTTATAGGAATAATTTTTTTAAACCTGCCATGGTAAGATCCATATTTGTCCAGTTGGCCATCATTAATAGGACAGATTTAGGAAATATTTTAACATAACAATATAAAAATAAAATTAGTTAAGAAATAGCTTTAAAAACTAACAGGTAAACTAGCACTGAAGCGTAAAGTTGAACCTTGTCATTTACTTGAACAAATAGAGACTGGGTTTTATTTTGTATTATACCATATATACAGTAAAATAAATGACTTGGGACATAATGAATACATAAGCACTTGGTTTAACTTCTTATTTTTTTGCGTTTGAAGAGTGTATTTCTATTTACAAATCAGTTCTTTAGTACATTCTCTGATGTTGGTTGTTACCTGGGTTGATGGTTGTATATAGGTTGACTGTTACAAACAATTTTAGATGAGGCTTATTGAGTTTGTGATTTGTCCTAGGTCAGAGCTGGTAAACAGTAGGATACGAAGCCTAACTCTGAGTCTTCTGGCTCCTCCCATTCTTTTTACCTTCTGTTAAATAACATGTTACCACTGTTTACTTACGTCATTAAGAAAGAGATTTTGTATATCTTGGTCAAAAAGATAGAGAGGTGAATTGTACATAAGAGGAATAGTTCCATCCAAAATTTTTAACTTTTAAAGCTTTCTGAAATCTTGCCCTTCCAGAAAACCAGTTCATGAGGGTTCCATGAAAATGTCTCCTAATTGATAGGTTTTAAGATTACTGGAATGTGTTAGTTTTTAAACCAGTTTCACTTCTGAAGCAGATGATAAATTTAATATTTCAAATGTGAATGTGAGCTCATGCAGTGCAAGCTTATGTAACCAAAGTGTAATTAACAATTTTAATTTTGGCTTAAGTTTATGACAAATTATTATTATTACATGTTTAGGGGGATCTGTGGCTCATTTGCTCAGTAAATATGGAGCCTTCAAGGAATCAGTAGTTATTAACTATACTGAACAATTACTTCGTGGCCTTTCATATCTCCATGAAAACCAGATCATTCACAGAGATGTCAAAGGTAGGAATTCTTTTAATTATTATCTTCTTATTATCAATAAACAGAAAACAAATGTAATTTTAAAACTTAGACCTTTGTTGATAGTTTCTAACTTGAAATCAACTATGGGATTGTTTCTCCTGAGTAACTCAGATCACTAGAATTATCAGAAGTGAAAGGAACTTTTCAGGGCAATATATTCTGCCTTCCTTAGGCTGAGACTTTTTCCACAGTCTTACTGCTAATTGATGGCAAACCAAGTACAGAATCCAGATCTCTGATTCCCCTGTCTTGGTCTCATGATGTACTTACTGCCTCCCCAAAAGTTCCTGTTCCTGGCTTTATTTAAAATAACTGGGATATTGTAAACTCCTTTTAAGAAAAATCCTCTCTAATCTTTTTCAGTTTGGTTTATTAAAGAGCAACTTCAGGGAATTCCCTGGTAGTCTAGGTTAGGACTCCGTGCTTTCAATGCCGGGGTGCAGGTTCGATCCCTGGTCAGGGAACTAAGATCCTGCAAGCTGCGCGGCCAAAAAAAGAGAGCAACTTTGGTTTTCTGACATGAATGCCTTTAGGATTTGATATAACACATTCAAGTAATTTTATAACATTAATTTTTTATTAAGCTATAATTATGAAATTACAGTATAAAGTCTGAATTGATCTAGGTCAGTATGTTTCAACAGAGCTTTGTCTCAAGGTGTAAACTACACTAAAATTGGAACTTTGAGTAAAGATTTTGCTAAGAATCATTATATTAAAGGTTTAACACTTACTATTTAAAAGTTTTACGAAATCTCTGCTTTTGTTCCTTATGCCTTGATGCTTTGTCTGATTTTCCCTCTGAGGCTTTGGATTTTTTTTACACTGCAGAGACCTATGTGCCTTTACTAATGAAGTGAATTGAGAGGAAGAGTAGATTTCTCTGACACACAGTCTACTTTCTTTTGTCATTGTCCTATTTCATTAGTAGTATTTTACTGAGTTTTTAATCTGTTCTTTTGTTTTTAACATATAAGGTCATTTGATGTTTTTGTTGACAGGTGCCAATTTGCTAATTGACAGCACAGGTCAGAGACTGAGAATTGCTGATTTTGGAGCTGCAGCCAGGTTGGCATCAAAAGGAACTGGTGCAGGAGAGTTTCAGGGACAATTATTGGGGACAATTGCATTTATGGCACCTGAGGTGAGAAGCAGCTTTGAGTGTGGTGAAAGAAAATATTTTGGAGTTCTGTGTGACAGCATTACACCAAATAATTTTGCAGTGTTATCCACTATGTGCTTACTAATTAGAAGTCCACGGCCCTAAAACTAAGGTCTTAATGATATCCTTGATTTCAGACCCTTAATCCCTGCCTTTCCATAGCCTTTAAGCAAATCTATTAAAACCTATTTCTAACAGAATTATTCAGTAATTTGTAGTAGTTGTTTTCTAGTAAACCCAAGGTGCATAATTGCTATTCTGAACTCGGCCTCTTCTGTTATGTTCAGAACTCTTCACGTTCATATGTAGTGATAATTGGCTGTCCTCTTGCTCTGTAGTTTACTACGCGTACTGAGGCGGCTTTGAAATTCTATGATATGCCTCTCCTTCAGAACCTCACAATTCTCCAAAATATTTTTGTCCCATATAGGAGATTGAGCGTGTTAATGAAATAAATGAGACATCAGGTAGTCTGTGGAATTGTTCTTTGTACATTGTTTTGCTCTGAAGTAAAAAAACCAGAATCCATAACTACAGAATGGCTTTCTCTTTTTCTAATGAGTCATATTTCCAAATTAACTCTCTGCTTTATTTTAGGTCCTAAGAGGTCAGCAGTATGGTAGGAGCTGTGATGTATGGAGTGTTGGCTGTGCTATTATAGAAATGGCTTGTGCTAAACCACCTTGGAATGCAGAAAAACACTCCAATCATCTTGCTTTGATATTTAAGGTAATCATGAGATAAAAATTCTTTCTGCTAAAATTGGCAGAAGGCAAATTTTCATGGGTTCTCCTTCACTATCAATCTAACGTGAAGGCATATCTTCCTTGAAATAAATGTATGTGTATATATCTCCAGGAATTGATATGGTGTGGTGAATGTTGGCAGCATGAACAGTCAGTTCTCATTATTCACGGTAGTCATGCTCTATCAAGTCACTGAGAACACTGAATTAGCAAATACTGAATCATTGCTCCTGGCTGAAATATGTACATATATATATGTACATACACACACACACACACACACACACACAACACACACACACCAAACCTTTAAATTAAAATACTTGAAGCTCTTTATGTATTGTACTGTCACAATTTTTTTAATCTGTTATTTCCTGTATTTAAAAAATTCACACCTAAGTCAGAGGCCAAGGCTGTTCTACTTTTCTGACAACTTTCAAATCCATTCTCTCCATTTCCACCAGAGAATAATGTAATGTTTGAGATTTTTAGCGTTTGAGTTGCACATGTGCTCATTTAAAAGCTTGGGCTTTGTAGTTATACAGACCTGGGCCCAAACCCTGGTTCCATCCTTTAACAGCCATGTGACTAGGAGAATTACTTATTCTGTCTACTGTCTGTTTTCTTGTTTATAAAATGGGTGTAATAGTACCACCTCCTTGATAAATTATTTATATTACATTATATTATGAGGATAAACAGAATTACCTCTGGGCCTGAGTAAAGCACTTAAAACACAGTCTGTGCAGAGTGGGTAGTATTATTCCTCCAAGCTGATCCCCAGCGCCTCTCCCCTGCCATAATCTCCTCCAGGTCTGCCCATACTTATATAACTTCCTCAGTCACCTGAAAATAAAAAATCAGTGCAGTTGTGTTTCTGATATACTAAAAGACTGGCCAGGTTTAGTCTTACTTACTCTGAATAGCTCTCTGTGCTGAAAAAACAGAAAATGTGCAATGAAGGAAAGAGGACAAACCATTTTGGAGAGTGAGTATGAGGAAAGCAGAATTGATTTGAGTGACTATTTCACCTGCCTCATCATTGTGATGCACTTCGCCTTGTTCATTTGAGACAATAAAGAGAACTGTAGCTCCATCTGATCAGCATGTATTTGGTCAAATTCATGAGTTTTTCCATAGACACCTTGTTAGCAAAAAGTCCACCCACTTTTAATTCCTCTGTGTATAGGATGCATATATAGAGGTTATGAAATATATGCACGTGTACTTCTGTATCAGAAGCTCCAGTTGTGGAGAACTTTAACCCTAGTGTTTTCTCTTACAGATTGCCAGTGCAACTACTGCTCCATCAATCCCTTCACATTTGTCTCCTGGTTTACGAGATGTGGCTCTTCGCTGTTTAGAACTTCAACCTCAGGACAGACCTCCATCAAGAGAGCTACTGAAGCATCCAGTCTTCCGTACTACGTGGTAGCCAATTATACAAATAAACTGTAATGGAGACAGGATGCTCAACAAGAGAAAAAACTTTTGTGGGGAACCACACTGATAATCTGCTGGCCTTCATGCCACTGAACAGCTATGAACAAGATCAGTGGGGAACCCTTACCTAAGTATGTGATTGACAAATCATGATTTGTACCTAAGCTTAGTATGCAAAAGTCCACAATTTGTGCAGAAACTGTAAACTGTGCCTTTCAAAGAACTGGCCTTAGGTAAACAGGAAAGCAATGAAGTTTGCATGATTAATTAACAGAAGCATAATTTTTTGGAGCACTTTTTCAGCAATATTAGCAGCTGAGGGGCTCAGGATCTGTTTTAATATTTCAGTTATTCTTCCATTTCATATTGTGATCACAAGCAGGGGGTTCTGCAGTTCGTTTTTTTTTTTTTTTTTTTTTTTTTTTTTGGTCACTGGCTATAAAAATCAGTATCTGCCTCTTTTAGGTCAGAATATGCTATAAGTAGCAGTAAATAAATATATTTTTAAAAGTTGATAACTTCTTTATGACCCACAGTTGACCTTTATGTTTTTAAATGCCTGGGCAATTGTGGTTCATTGTGCATTTTACTGTTGGCCCATTCATTTCGTTTTTGGAAATTATGGTTCTATGTTTTCATTTCACCTTCATTTACGTTTAATATTCAGGGAAAGGTGATCTTTTCAAACCAGAAAAAAAAAAGAACTAGATGTGAACCAGAGTTTATTAAATATCTTGCTATTGCAAGAGTTTTTTAAAATATAGATTCAATTTTGTTTGTTTTTAAAATTGGAATATGATAAAATACTACCTTCATTGAGTCAGTCACTGCTCTTCTTATGCAGGTTAAATATAAATTAAGTGAAAATCAACTGTTCTCTGTGATGCAGCTCACAACCAAGATCAAGATGACCTTGAAATGTATTTGAATTTTTTTAATGTATCGGTTTCTTTTGTAGGAAACTTCACACCATTTAAGTCTTACTCTGTATGTAATTATCCATCATGCATCATCACCACTGATAACAACATTAACTGCTATTTTCCTTCTACCATGCATTATCTCTTTACAGTAGGCCTGGCTGATAGATAGATAGATAGATAAAGAAAAATTAACTTACTCAACTACGAACAAGTGTTTCTAAACAATAAATTTGCTTTGAACTTGGAAAATGTGTTCAGAAAGATAAGTGAAACAATTTCCTTTACACACTAATTCCTTGGATTTTGCACAGTTATCTAATGGTTTTTGTCTAAACTGAATTCAGATGCATGGAATCCTGAAGGAAAATGGCAGCTCTTTTACCCTTTTTTCTGTGAGTCTTTTAAATTAAGTACTGATTAAGTATTTAATACAGCTTTTTGAGATGTTAAGTTTTAACTCTTCAGAAGCCAGTTGAATTGTTGCAGAGTTAAATAAAATTGGTTATTCTCAAAGACTCAGGATAAGCTAAATAAGCTATGTAGAGTACATTTTAAATGTACAACACAAATTGGAAGTAAAATAAGTTACAAGATAAGTTTACAGGGATATATTGCATATAATTTTTAAAAGGCAGTTTTTTTATATGAATGTGTTTCTTAGTGAAATTTTACATTCCTTTGGTTGGAAGATTGGCAATATTTGAAGAGTTAAACATAGTACAGAAATGTGAAGTTTGGTAGCTCTAAATGTGTTGTATTTTCTTTCTTTTTTTTTTTGACTACTTAGAATTTTCACAGTTCTAATAAGATTGTTTCCAAGTTTCTCATGTGCAAGCTTTAAAGGATGCACTCTTGCCATTTTATGTACTGGAAGATCATTGGTCAGATTAATACTGTGTCTGACAGAGATGTAAACTGTATAAACTGAGGAACCTCAGCTAATCAGTATTACTTTGTAGATCACCATGCCCACCACATTTCAAACTCAGACTGCCTCTAGATGTCAGAAATCCATTGTTTGAGTTTGTTTGCAGTTCCCTCAGCTTGCTGGTAATTGTGGTGTTTTGTTTTTTGTTTTGTTTTCAATGCAAATGTGATGTAATAATCTTATTTTCTTTGGATCAAAGCTGGACTGAAAATTGTAATGTGTAATTATTTTTGTGTTCTTAATGTTATTTGGTACTCAAGTTGTAAATAACGTCTACTGCTGTTTATTCCAGTTTCTACTACCTCAGGTGTCCTATAGATTTTTCTTCTACCAAAGTTCACTTTCACAATGAAATTATATTTGCTGTATGACTATGATTCCTAAGACTACCAGGGCTTAAGGGCTAACTTCTATTAGCACCTTACTGTGTAAGCAAATGTTACAAAAAAATCTCTGGGTTAAGATAATTTGGCTTAAATGTATCCTTTGTTATTTTAAATATATCAAGATATTTTAATTAAAATTTTTACCCCATTGAACCACTTTTATAGTATTTGTACCTATTTTGGTGTTTTGTCTTTATAGTAAATAAAAGTTTTTGAACAAAGGTTGTTATTTTTATTTATTTTGAAATAATTTCATACTGACAAAAAAGTCCTAAGAACACCACAAAGTGCTCCCATATATACCATTCACCCGAAAGCCCCATTCAGATTTTGCCAGCAGCCCAGTTATATCCTTTGTAGCAAAAGGATCCAAACCAAGATCAGCTTTGCTCTTGGCTATGTTTCTTGAGTCCCATTCAATCCAGAACCATTCCTTATGCCTTCCTTGACCCTGACGACCTTAATTTACTGTTTTATAGAAGTCCCTCAATTTGCATTTGGTGATTCCTCATGATTCAATTCAGAGTATGCATTTGTGACAGGAATATCTCAGAGATGATGGTGCAGGCAGTGTTCTTTTCAGTGTCTCCTATCCGGAGGTATACAAGGTCAGTTTGTCCCATTGCTGGTGATATAAACTGTGATCATCTGAGAAGGCTTTACCACTGTAAAGTTACTCTTTCC
>NW_006777033.1:433406-443508 GCF_000442215.2 Lipotes vexillifer | reverse complement strand
TCTTTCCCTTTATAATTAATATTTACCTTTATATTAAATATTTTGTGGAGGTGACACTTTGAGGCTACATAAATAGCTTGTTATTCATCCAACTTTAGCTCTCTGCTCTTAGCTTTCTTGCCTGAATTATTACTCTGATGGTTGCCAGACACTGGTTTTCTGGTTCCTGCACTCCTTCTGTATTCTGTTAATGGGCATTTTTCTATAAGGAAGACCTTTCTCTTCTTTGATATTCATATATATGAAAATGGGTTTGTGGATTCCTATTCAGTGAGATAAAATCCATTACTGTCATCACATATTTCCTCAAATTGTCACATTTAGCCATTGGGAGCCTCTCAGCTAGCTTCTCTATGGACTGACAAGCCACCATTATTCTCTGAACACTTCTATACTTTCAGACCCATCTCGTGAGTTTGGTTCATCCCTGAGATCAGCCATTTTTCCAAAGATCCCTGACTGGTATTTAAAAACTGGGTGCTAGATACACTCATTACTCCTGGGTGTCACTGCTCCCAGGCCCTCTTGGTAGACAAAGCTAGAATATATGTTTTTTTGCATACGTATGCAAAATACATATACATATACCTACCCATACACACACATAAACCATGAGTTCACACCAACCTTTCCATTTCAATCTACCACCATCCAGGTTCATTCAAGCTTTCCCTCTTTCCATATTTGTAACTCCTTTTCTGGACAGTAAGAAACCTGGCTCCCATTTGCCTCAATATATTGACTGACTGGCTCAAGCTCTCCACCCACCCATGTAACCCATCTCCTGATCCCCGTTAGGCTGCCACCTCAGTTGGCTGCCTTCTCTGCATGGGCCCCAACCCCTGCTGGACTGCCCTTGTTCCAGCTTACCTAAAGCCAGACATACACATATGTATACTTTATTTTTTAGGGCAGTTTTAGGTTCACAACAAAATGGAGCAGAAGATTCAGGGATTTCCCCCGTAACTCCTGGCCTCACATACTGCACAGCCTACCCCACTATAAACACTGAAGGGCTTTTTGACAAAATAAAGCTTTATTTAAAATTGTTCTTTAAAAAAAAAAATTAACTGAAAATTATACCTTTTTAAAAAAATCTTATGTGGTTTGACATGTTATATACTTGCACATAAATACTACTACTGTTCCCAGACAGCACAGATTAAACTTAATTGATCCTGTTCATACAACTCTTTTTATGTCAGACATAAAAAAAGCATAAAAACCATCCTCTTATGTTAAACTGTTGGCAATAGGAACAAAGATTTATTCAACAGCTACTATTTGTCAGGCATACTTTACAACACAGTGATTATACTCCATTTCACAAATGAGGAAATAAGGCAATTTCAATCATTCTGCAATTCAGGCTGTACCAGGGAACTCACTTGGCCTACCCCAGAGTTTTAGTCTTAGATCGTACCTTGTGGTTGTGTGTTACTGTTTTCTACTTTCATCCTTTGTATTTCTGCTCAGTAGTTGTTTCTCACATGATCACCCTGCAAGATAGGTAATGTCACTGAAAACTGTGAGTTCAGAAGCTATCTTGTGTCTCTACATTTGTTTTAAACTTTCTGTATAACGTGATTTAAAATGTACACCTTTTAAATAGGCTCTGGATATTTTCCCTAAAGGGCACACTTCAGTCATTTCAGGAAAATATTAACTTTGAGAAAAGCTTTCTGTTTCAGAGGAATTAATAAATTAATTCTGTCCCTTGATTTTACTTCAATTATATTAACAGTTTTAAAAAATGACCGAATCTGCAAGTTAGATGGAATCATGCCCACATGGAAATGCCAGTGAATGCATTTGTGAACTGATACAGTAATTCACTTGTTATAAAACAAAATGCATGAAATACTGCAGTCATTGGAGAACACAGTGACAAACGTATGCAAACTGCCATATTTCCATGTCATGACAATTTTTAGGTTTGTCATTTTTAAAATTTCTGCTATAAGCAAAAATCGCATGTTGAATTGAGACACAAGGTAGGAAAGGATGGGTCTTTTAAAGTAGGTGATGATGATGGACTTCGTGACCACAGAGCCTGAGACATCACCTGGGTCAAGTCTGGCTCTGCCACTTGCCAGCCATGTAACCCCACAACAGCTTTGTGAGAAGTAAGAGAACCTATGTAAATGGCTACGAACAGTACCAGGCACAGTGGATGCACAATATGTATTTTATGAATGAATGAGTGACCCAAAAGTCACAGACTCAAATGCCTGTGGACCTAGAAGTGTCCTTAGCAGAGCTTTTGGCTGACCTGAGAGTTCATGCCAAATTCATGTCCAAGGGGGGGGTCCATGGTTACCATGTTGGAATGAAAAAAAAAAAGCCCAGTGTTTCCAAAGCCTCTGAATTTTCAACAGAAGCTGGAGAGATCCGGATTTTACATGCAATTTCTTGATGTTTACACATTGGAAACTAATTTTAAATTTTATAAGGAACAGTAGGCTAAACAAAACTCATATGCTTGATCTGGCCTGTGACTAGCTGCTTTTTGACCTCTGACCTGGGTCCAGGCTTATAAAACAAAAAATGAAGTAGAAAATCAGAGTGAAATCTCAGCTTTAGGAAACTGGATCCAGGACTTTTGTCTTCTGAGATATATGAGATAAGGGGGAAATGGAGATGCTGATTATAGATGCTAGAGAACTAACCTATGAAGAGAAAATTAATGTCTAGTTTTATGCACTAATGTGAAATGCTTACCGCTAAAGCCTAATTATCATGTAGCAAACTATGTATATAGCATTCAAATATGCAGGACTTCCCGGTGGTCCACTGGTAAAGAATCCACCTACAATGCAGGGGACATGGGTTTGACCCCTGGTCTGGGAACTAAGATCCCACATGCCGCGGGGCAACTAAGCCCGTGGATCACAACTACTGAGCCCACACGCCTCAACTAGAGAGTCTGCATGTCGCAAACTACAGAGCCCACGTGCTCTGGAAACTGCACGCCACAGCTAGAAAAGAGAAAACCCACACACCACAACTAGAGAGAAGCCCTCATGCGGCAAGGAAGAGCCCGCACGCTACAACAAAAGATCCAGCATGCCTCAATGAAGATCCCGCATGCTGCAACTAAGACCCAACGCAGCCAAAAACAAATAAGTAAAATCTTAGAAAAACAAACAAATATGCCATCACAGTGGTATAGCTAGTCTGTGAGTTTCATTTTACAGTAGGTACTCTGCATGATCTGTGACTAAAGAACTTCATCCACAACTGAAGCCGGTCTCATCACTTGCGATCAACCTGGTATTACTGTGGCCCATGCCCCATGGCCCTCAGTTCAGAACTTTGCCAAACCTGTAGAGATAAAACTAGGCTAAGCCGATGACATAAGAAGCAAAGTCTTCATGCCCCAAAGTTCCTTTCCCACAACGCTGAAATTCGTATTGGAGTTTATTTTTGAGATAACTAAGTGCTATTTTCCCTTAAAGTCAATTTGCTTAATGAGATCTCACAACATCTACGTAGACATACTCAGAGGATGAGGGTTGTAACTAGGATGAAAGGGAAAGAAAGAAAAGGAGGAGGAATAATGAGGTATGGGGAAATATTGAAAAATCTTTGGCAGGGAGTAGCACAACCATATTTGCACTTTATAAAGATCACTCCAGCAGTATCTTGAAGAAGGAATCAAAGGGGCAGTACCAGAGGCAGAAAGAAAGTCCGAAGACAACTGCATTATCTAGATAAGAAAGTGTGAGGGGAGGGCTTCCCTGGTGGCACAGCGGTTGAGAGTCCGCCTGCCAATGCAGGCGACACGGGATCGTGCCCCGGTCTGGGAAGATCCCACATGCCGTGGAGCGGCTGGGCCCGTGAGCCATGGCCGCTGAGCCTGCACATCGGGAGCCTGTGCTCCGCAACGGGAGAGGCCACAACAGTGAGAGGCCCGCGTACCGCAAAAAAAAAAAAAAAAAAAAAAAAAAGGAAGTGTGAGGGGAGGGTGATGTCAGCATCAGGGCAGAATACAATGTCCCTAACAACACTGAATCATGAAGAAAGAGAAAATCTGAACAGACCACTAACAAGTAAGGAAACTGAATCAGTAAACAAAAACCTCTCAACAAAGAAAAGCCCAGGGGCGCTTCCCTGGTGGCACAGTGATTGAAAATCTGCCTGCTAATGCAGGGGACACGGGTTCGAGCCCTGGTCCGGGAGGATCCCACATGCTGCGGAGCAACTAGGCCCGTGAGCCACAACTACTCAGCCTGCGCGTCTGGAGCCTGTGCTCCACAACAAGAGAGGCCGTGACAGTCAGAGGCCCGCACACTGCCATGAAGAGTGGCCCCCGCTTGCTACAACTAAAGAAAGCCCTCGCACAGAAACGAAGACCCAACAGAGCAAAAATAAATAAATAAATTACTAAACTCCTACCCCCAACATCTTCTTTAAAAAAAAAAGAAAGAAAAAGAAAAACCCAGGACCAGATGGTTTTGCTGGTGAGTTCCATCAAACATTTAAAGAATTAACGCCAATCCTTTTCAAACTCTTCAAAAAAACTGAAGAGGAGGGAACACTCCCAAGCTCATTTTATGAGCCCAGCGTTACCCTGATATCAAAGACAGATACGGACACTACAAAAAAGAAAACTACAGGCCACAGGTGGTCCAGGATGGCAGTGTAGGAAGATCCTGAACTCACCTCCTCCCACAGGTACACCAAATCTACAACTACATATGGAATATTTCCCTCTGGAAAAGACCTGAAAACTAGCTGACCAGCTCCTTCATGACAAATGATAAAAGGGCCACACTGAGGCAGAGGCAGAGAAGTGATCTCACTAAAACCCCACCCTCAGTGCAGCGACCCACAGTCAGGAGGGATGTCAAAAATGCAGAGCTTCTCCCTGAGGACTGAGGGGTTTGTGCCCCACATCGGGTGCCCCGACCCTTGGGACCTGCAGTGGAGATGAGCCCCCAAAAGGTCTGGCTTGGGAAACCAACAGGGCTCATGTCCAGGGGACCCAAAGGGCTGTACAGAACTGAGACATTTCTCTTAAAGGGCTCAGGTGCAGACTCACTTGCCCTGGGGACCAGTGTAAAAGCAGCAGTTTGAAAAGTGCCTGTTCTCCACCGTGGTTGTATCAATTTACATTCCCACCAACAGTACGAGAGGGTTCCCTTTTCTCCACACCCTCTCCAGCATTTGTTGTTTGTATACTTTTTGATGATGGCCATTCTGACTGGTGTGAGGTGATACCTCACTGCAGTTTTGATTTGCATTTCTCTAATAATTAGTGATACTGAGCATCTTTACACGTGCCTGTTGGCCATCTGTATGTCTTCTTTGGAGAAATGCCTATTTAGGTCTTCTGCCCATTTTTTTGATTGGGTTGGTTTTTTTGTTTTTTGTTTTTGATATTAAGCTGTATGAGTTGTTTATATATTTTAGAAATTAATCCCTTTTTGGTCACTTCATTTGCCAATATTTTCTCCCATTCTGTAGGTTGTCTTTCTGTTTTGTGTAAGGTTTCCTTTGCTATGCAAAAGCTTTTAAGTTTAATTAGGTCCCACTTATTTTTGCTTTTGTTTCCATTAATCTAGGAGACAGATCCAAAAAAAAATATTGTTGCAATTTATGTCAAAGCGTGTTCTGCCTATGTTTTCCTCTAGGAGCTTTATAGTATCTGGTCTTACATTTAGGTCTTTAATCCATTTTGAGTTAATTTTTGTATACAGTGTTAGTGAATGTTCTAATTTCATTCTTTTACATGTAGCTGTCCAGTTTTCCCAGCACAAATTATTGAAGAGACTGCCTTTTCTTCATTGTATATTCTTGCCTCTTTTGTCATAGATTAATTGACCATAAGTGCGTGGTTTATTTCTGGGCTCTCTATCCTGTTCCACTGATCTATGTGTCTGTTTTTGTGCCAATACCTTACTGGTTTTTTTTTTAACAGCTTTATTAGAGTATAATTGCTTTACAATGCTGTGTTAGTGTCTGCTGTATAACAAAGTGAATCAGCTATACATATACATACATCCCCATATCTCCTCCCTCTTGTGTCTCCCTCCCACCCTCCCTATCCCACCCCTCTTGGTGGTCACAAAGCACCAAGCTGATCTCCCTGTGTACCATACTGTTTTGATTATTATAGCTTTGTAGTAATTTATAGTATAGTCTGAAGTCAGGGAGTGTGGTTCCTCCAGCTCCATTCTTCTTTCTCAAGATTGTTTTGGCTATTGGGGGTCTTTTGTGTTTCCATACAAATTTTAAAATTATTTTTTCTAGTTCTGTGAAAAATGCCATTAGTATTTTGATAGGGATTGCACTGAATCTGTAGATTGTTTTGGGTAGTATAGTCATTTTCACAATGTTGAATCTTCCAGTCCAAGAACATGCTATATCTTTCCATCTGTTTGTGTCATCTTCAATTTCTTGCATCAGTGTCTTTTTTTTTTTTGGCTGCACCAGGTCTTAGTTGCAGCATGTGGGATTTTTGTTGCAGGATGTGGACTCTTTAGTTGTGGCATGTAGGCTCTTAGTTACGGCATGCATGTGGGATCTAGTTCCCTGACCAGGGATCGAACCCAGGCCCCCTGCATTGGGAGCTCAGAGTCTTAACCACTGGACCACCAGGGAAGACCCTCATCAGTGTCTTATAGTTTTCCAAGTATGACTCTTGTATATCTGTAGGTAGGTTTATTTCTAGGTATTTTATTCTTTTTGATGCAGTGGTAAATGGGATTGTTTCTTTAATTTCTCTCTCTCATATTTTGTTCTTAGTGTGTAGAAACCAACAGATTTCTGTATATTAATTTCCTTCAACTTTACCAATTTCATTGATATGAGTTCTAGTAGTTTTCTGGTAGCATCTTTAGGATTCTCTATGTATAGTATCGCGTCATCTGCAAACAGTGACAGTTTTACTTCTTCTTCTCCAATTTGGGTTCCTTTTATTTCTTTTTATTCTCTGATTGCTGTGGCTAGTACAAAAGTGGCGAGAGTGGGCATTCTTGTCTTGTTCTGATCTTAGAGGAAATGCTTTCAGATTTTCACCATTGACTACGATGTTAGCTCTGGGTGTGTCATATATGGCCTTTATCATGTCGAGGTATGTTCCCTGTATGCCCACTTTCTGGAGAGTTTTTATCATAAATGGATGTTGAATTTTATCCACAGCTTTTTCTGCACCTATGATCATCTCCATATGAGATGATCATATGGCTTTTATTCTTCAGTTTGTTAATGTGGTGTATCACATTGACTGATCTATGGATACTGAAAAATCCTTGCATTCCTGGGATAAATCCCACTTGATCATGGTGTATGATCCTTTTAATGTATTGTTGAATTTGGTTTGCTAGTGATATTGTGAGGATATTTGCATCTATGTTCATCAGTAATATTGGCCTGTAATTTTCTTTTTTGTGGTATCTTTGTCTGGCTTTGGTATCAGGGAGATGGTGTCCTCATAGAATGAGTTCAAAAGTGTTCCTTCCTCTGCAATTTTTTAGAATAGTGTTAGAAGGATAGGTGTTAACTCTTCTCTAAACTTTTGGTAGAATTCACTTTTGAAGCCATTTGGTCTTTTGTTTATTGGGGGTTTTTAAATTACTGATTCAATTTCAGTATTCATAAAAGTTTTAGGTCATGAAAAAAAATAAAAGCAGAGGTAGATTAAATTAGACTAGATTAACTTTGACCCAGTTTAAAAAACAAATAATAAAAGAACAGTTATAAAAGGTATTTTTGAAATTAGAGAAATTTAAATATGGGCTATATTCATGATATTGAATTACTGTTCACTTTTAAAGATAGAATGGTAATGTGATTATGTAGAAAATGTCATTCTTATATATGTGTGTGTGGAGAGAGAGAGGAATTGTTACAAAATGTTAACAACTGGTGAACCTACATAAAAGATATATGGCTGTTCACTGCACTTTTCTGTAGGTTAGAAATTTTCAAAATAAAAACTTGGGAAAATATTTATGTTTGTATATTCTTTGGTTTGTTGTCATTTATTTTTTTGTATTTTACCTTGATTTCCTTTTTTTTTCTTTTTTTTTCCTGCAGCTGGGCTCCTGTATTTCAGTGGCAATTCAGCCTACACTAATTGACCACCAGTGAAAGAATTATTTAGGGAATTACACAACATCCAGAAGAGGGCAGCAGAGTAAAAGTTTTCTTTAATTAAAGGATGATCTTAACAGTGTACTGACTTTGCCAAATATCTGAAAATCAGAGTTTATATCACCTCTTTCTCAGGAATAAGCAGTTAAGCTCAGTGTTCCTCTTAGAAAACTGAAAAAAGTAAGGCAATTCACTGATAACTCCATTGCTCCAATCAAAAACTTAGACTCAGTTTAAGAATAAGAACAGGACATTCTTATTCTCCTGTCCCCTTCAGAAAAGAGTAACAGTTACAACCAAGGAGAGGCTCTAAAAAGACACTTGATGCCTTTTTCCTGGTTTCCTGTTCTCAAGACCACCTTGCTCTTGAATTGCCACCCACCTACCCATCCAGCCATTCACCCATCCATCTTGCCAACCACTGTTTGTCTTGAGCTTCCCAAACTATTCCTACATGCTAGTGCTCTGCTTAAGAACCTTCAATGACTACCTACCGCTTACCTCAAGATTTCCTAATGGTCTGATCTTACTCTGCCTAAAAATTTTATTTCCTACTATTCCTAATGCAAATTTTTGCTCTACTCAGATTGTTACACTCTTGTTCTCTGAACCCACAGTATTCATTCCCACCTCTGCAGTTTTGCTCATGCCAATGGTTCTCAAACGTTTTGGTCTCATACTCTGGTCTGAGAAGCAGCTGAGAGCCAATGGCATAGAATCTTCCAGTTGATATATTCAAAACTGCCATAACGAACTGTGTACTAATACACAGCTCTCTGGGGCATCATTCCTAAATATTTGTATGTTTATTATAATCATTTTCCACTAGATGGCAGTAAAGTGGCTGGAGGCAGAGGTGAGTTTTGCTAATTCACAGACTAGCAGAGACAATTTTTTTCTTCTCCTTTTTAGGCAGTATGTTATTTTCTTTTACTTTTACTTTTTTTTTTTCAGGGGAGAGCATGAACACATATATTTGATATTTACTGTATCGTATTAAAACATAAATTTTAAAATATTTACTTATTAACTCATTAAAAATAACAATTTAAAAATCTATTACATGTTAATATAGATAACTTATCTTTATGAAAAATAGCTAAATCCCCCCCAAATAGTGAAAAGAATGGCATTTTAATATTTTTGCAAATCTGTTTTATTTCTGGCTTAATAAGAGACAGCCAGATTCTCATATCTGCTTCTGCATTCAATCTGTCTTACCACATATCATGTAACCCCTAGAAAATGCCACTGTACCCTTGTGAGAGAATGGAAATAAAGGCAAGTAACCTTTTAGTACTGTTTTGAAAACAGCTTTGACCTTGCCAATCTCTAAAAAGATCGTAGGGACCCCCAGCGTCCCTAGGCTACACTTTGAGAACTGCTGGTTTATGCTATCCCTTCCTTTCCACCTCTCTTCTACCTATTTCTCTTTGAGGCACTCCTTACTCCAGTAACTCATATTCAAATTCTATAGTAATATTTAATTTTTTCTAAATTATATGTTTTTCCAACTACACCATAATCTTTTGAAGCTGTACCTAGGCACACAGTTATCAATGAATAAATATTTGCCAGTTATGTTACCCACATTAGATGATGTACCTATTCAAATAGCCTCCAGAATACCCACTAACTTTAAACATCCACTCTCTTACAGCAGAGAACTGTGAAACCATGATTCATGCAAAGTAAGCCTGTCCTCCAGTTTATAGTTTGAAAAACAGTTCTTTCTTAAACAAAGTCAAAGCTCTTAGTTATTTACTGATCTTGCCCATAAAAAATATTAAGTGGATAAATACTGCCAAGAATTCATAAAATGTTTGAATATCTGCTAGTTTGTCAACATAAACTCAGTCTTTTCATCACTTTCCACAGAGAAAAAACCTTAACGCCCTCCTCTAAGGGTGGGAAGAGGACACTTCCTTGCTTGCCCAGGAGCAGATAAACATTGGTGGGTTCACTCAAAGTAGTTCAGCAGTTCCCTCCTGCATTTCCCTAC
>NW_006777033.1:403741-433357 GCF_000442215.2 Lipotes vexillifer | reverse complement strand
TCCCTACAAGACTGGCTTTCCAATTCTGGGCTATTTAAAATCTTACCTTCTCATCTCAAACCTCCAATATTCCCCTATAACTATTCTCAGTTGAAGATCTTGCCTCATAGGTCAGTGAGAAACTAGAAGCCATCAGATTTAGCCCTCAACTTTCTCCAACCAAATCCCCTAGTATCCATTGAGTGCACATTCTCCGCCTTCCCTCTTACTACAGTTGAAGATGTATCCCTGCTCCTGTCAGAGGACAACCTCTCCACTTATGCTCTGAATCCACTCCCACCTTTTCAAGAACTTTATTCTGGAAATTACTCATACATCTATATAAATTTCTTTCTTTCTGTTGGATCATTCTCACCAGCACACAAATATGCTATAGGATCTTTCATCTTACAAAATTTCCCTTCACCTTTGGCCCTATTTCTCTGCCTCTCTTTCAGTTAAAACTTACTAAAAGAGTTGTGTACATTTGTTTCTCCTTCCTCACCTCACATTTTCTCCCCAACACACTCAAACTTTTCACCAAAACTGCTTTTAATCAAGTCATCATGGGCCTGCATCTTGTAAAACTCATGGTCACTGATCCATCTACGTTTTTACCATCTCCTTTTTTGCCATCTCCTTTTTCTTCATGTCCTCTGGCTGAAGACTCTGAATTTTATCTCCAGCTATGGCGTCATTTCAAAGCTCCAGATATGGATATTCAACTAGTTACTTGTCATTTCTCACAGGTATTTTAAAACTTCACCCTCCCACATCCAATCCATCATCAAGTCCGGCCAGCTCCTCCAAAATATAATCCTAATCCACCCACTCTCTCCATCTCCACAGCTACCACTCTAGTCCAAGCTATCATTATCTGTCACCTAAACTACTGTACTAGCCTCCTAATTAACCTTCCTTGTGTGGTAACTGCCCATCTACTTGCCCATAAAATACTCAAAGTGATCTTTTAAAAACAAGAATCAAATCATGTTACTTCTCTGCTCATAACCCTCCAATGACTTCCCACGCACACTAAGAATGCTAAATCCTCACCCAAACCTGCAAGGCCCTCCATGATTTGGCCACTTCCCTGACATCACCTTTCCCCTCTCCTTTACTACCATGTTCCAGCCACGTGGCCCTCTTTTCCTTGCTTGAATATATCAAGCTCTTCCTCACCTCAGTGCCTTTGCATTTCCTATCCAGAGACTCTCGCCATAGATCTTCCCAAGTTTGGTGCCTTCTTGTCATTTAGGTCTCAGTCATACATGGCACCACCCTATCTAATGTTGCTACCCCTATTCCCACCCCAAGTGACCCTTAAGAGGGTGAAGTCCCAGGAGGAAACAGATGACACACACAAAATTATCCATCCCACTCCCTTCTCAGTACCCTACCTCATTTTCTTCAGGGCACTAATCGCTATCTGATATTATTTATGTGTTTAATATCTGTCTCCTACACTAGAGCCTGGGATGCAGTAGGTGTTCAATAAATTATTTGTTGAAATCCCATTTTGAACTCTGGAAGTTACAATCCATTTAGGGACACTATTTGTGGATTTTAAGGATATTAATAATAAAGTTTATCTATCCTACATGGCATTTTTGTGATTAATAGCATAAATGGCCTTTAAATGAAAAAATACAGCACACATATCTTTAGTTGGGTAGAGTATTTCAAGAGACTGGAAACAATAGGAAGTAGGGGTAAAGAATCACCAAAGAAGGCAATTTTGGACAGCAGCACATCTCTATGCCTACCAGTGCTAACCTTTTGCTTGTTGTATAATATATATTAGAAAACTGTCTGTCTGTCTGTTGTTTCTCATTTATTTGTATTTAAAATTTTATGTAAATCATTAAAGGCAAAACAACTACAAAATATACCCTCTTTTCAACTGCATTTGGTATGTTCATCAAGAGAGAGCATATCCTGGGACATAAAACAATTCAATAAATTTAAAAGAACTGAAAACATACTTGTTCTCTGACCACAACAGAATTAAGAACCAATTACAACAAGATATCTAGGAAAACCCAAAATATTTGGAAATTAAAAGCACTTCTAGGGACTTCCCTGGTGGCGCAGTGGTTAAGAATCCGCCTGCCAACAGGAATAAAGATGGAGACATAGAGAATGGACTTGAGGATATGGGGAGGGGGAAGGGTAAGCTGGGACAAAGTGAGAGAGTGGCATGGACATATATACACTACCAAATGTAAAATAGATAGCTAGGGGGAAGCAGCCGCATAGCACAGGGAGATCAGCTCGGTGCTTTGTGTCCACCTAGAGGGGTGGGACAGGGAGGGTGGGAGGGAGACGCAAGAGGGAAAAAAAAAAAAAAAAAAAAAAAAAAAAAAGACCCCCCCTGCCAATGCAGGGGACATGGGTTCGAGCCCTGGTTCAGGAAGATCCCACATCTTAGAGCAACTAAGCCTGTGCGCCACAACTACTGAGCCTGTGCTCTAGAGCCGAGCCACAACTATTGAGCCCGTGTGCCACAACTATTGAAGGCCGTGCACCTAGAACCCATGCTCTGCAACAAGAGAGGCCACCACAGTGAGAAGTCTGCGCACCACTACGAAGAGTAGCCCCCACTTACCACAACTAGAGAAAGCCTGAGCACAGCAATGAAGACCCAACGTAGCCAAAATTAAATAAATAAATAATAAAATATAGTTATTAAAAAATAACAAATAAAATAAAAAACACTTCTAAATAATTCACAGATCAAAAAATAAATCACAAGGAAATTTTAAAAATATTTTATACTGAATGCTAATGAAAATACAATATATCAAAATTCCCAGGATTCAGCAAACATAAGGCTTGGAAGGAAATTTTTAACTTTAGATACATATATTAGAAAAGAAGAGAATTACAATAAATATTAAACTCGATTAATATCAGTGAAGTTAAGGTTCTACTATAAGAAGCTAGAAAAAGGGCAAAATAAACCCAAAGTAAGGAGGACATATAAAATAATAACAAAGAGAAATGGCCAAAATAGAAAATAGACAAACAACAGAGAAAATTAATAAAGTCAAAAGCTGTTTCTTTGAAAAGATCCACAAACTTCCAGTTACAATGATAAAAGAAAAAAGAAAACATATCACCAAAATCAGGAATGAATTATCACTACAGATCATATAGACATTAAAAGGATAGTAAGATTATATTTATGAACAATTTTATGCTACCAAATTTGACAACTTAGATGAAATGAACAAAATTCCATGACTAAACTTGAAACAAGATGAAACAGAAATTCTGAATAACCCTACATCTTTAGAAGAAATTGAATTCATTATCAAAGAAAACTAGAAACCCAGTTTCACCAGAGAATTCTATCAATATTGAATAAAGGAATAACACCAATCTTATATTAAAAAAAATTTTTTTTAGAAAGTAGAAGAGAAGGAAACACTTCTTAACTCATTTTAGGAGGTCAGCATAAGCCTAATACCAAAACTTGAAATAAAACTACAAACAAGCCATGAAACCAAAAATTTTAAAATACTTCAAAATAAACATGGGATGACAACAAAAGCATATAAAAACCGATAGGGTATGACCAAAGTGTTACTCACAATTGAGTAGGGTTATCTCAGGAATCCAAGGATGGTGCAACATTTGATAGTGTGTCATTATAATTCACTCTATTAACAGGAAAACAGAGAAAAGCCATGTGACCATCTCAATAAATAGCAAAGAAAAGCATTTGATATTCATCATTCATTTAAAACTTAAGACAAAAATTCTTGACAAATCAAAAATAGAAGAGAACTTTTTAAACTCTATAAATTATACCTACCAGAAAATTACAGTAAATATTAAACTCAAAGGTGAAACCTCAGAAATAGAAGAATGAAGTACATTCATACAAAATAATAAGGGGAGATTCCAAAATGTATCTTTAATAAATAAAAGTTGAATATACAAAACACACACACACAATTCTATGATTTTCTACAGGAACATACACAGATAGGTACATACATAGAAATAAGATTGGCAGAAAACACATCAGCCTGATAACCTCTGAGGAGAGTGGTAAGGACCAGGATTGTTGGAAGCACAGGTTACAGGGTGTGGTTATAGGAGACTTTTTAGCCTTATCTACCATGTTTCTATTTGTTAAAAGGAGGATGCTGTTTTCATGAATTACTTAGATAACCAACAGGTAATTTTAACACCATAAATTTAAACTCAACATAGTATTGGAAGTCCAAACCAGAGTAATTAGGCAAGAAAAAGAAATAAAAGACATCCAAATTAGAAGGGAAGAAGTAAAACTGTCACTATTTGCAGATGACATGATATTATATATAGGAAACCCTAAAGACTCCACTAAAAAACTGTTAAACTACTAAACAAATTCAGTAAACTTGTGGGGTACAATTTCAACATGGAAAAATCTGTTGCATTTCTATACACTAATAAAGAACTAGCAGGAAGAAAAATTAAGAAAACAACCCCATTTACAATTGCATCAAAAAGAATAAAATACCTAGGAATAAATATAACCAAGGAGGTGAAAGACCTGTCCAGTGAAAACTATAAGACATTAATGAAATAAACTGAAGATGACATAGATGGAAAGATATTAAATTATCATTGATTAGAAGAATTAATATTGTTAAAATGTCCATATGACCCAAAGCAATCTACAGATTCAATGCAATCCCTATCAAAATCCCAATGGCATTTTTCACAGAAATGAAACAAACAATTTTAAAATTTGTATGGAACCACAAAAGATCCCAAATAGCCAAAAAGTATTGAGAAAGAAGAGCATAGCAGGAGGCAAAATGCTCCCTGATATCAAACTATATTACAAAGCTATAGTAATCAAAACAGAATGGTATTGTCATAAAAACAGACACACAGATCAATAAAACAGAATAGAGAGCCCAGAAATAAACCCATGCATATAAATAAATTTACAACAATTAATTTACAAGAAAGGAAAGAAGAATATACAATGGAGAAAGGACAGTCTCTTCAATAAATGTTGCTGGGATAACCGGACAGCCAACATGCCAAAGAATGACACTGGACTACTATCTTACACCATACACAAAAATTAACTCAAAATAGGTTAAACACTTGAATGTAAGACCTGAAACCATAAAACTCCTCAAAGAAAATATAGGCAGTAAGCTCCTTAACATCATTCTTGCCAGTGATTTTTTGGATCTGACACCAAAAGCAAACGCAACAAAAGCAAAAATAAATAAGTGGGACTACACCAAACTAAAAAGCTTCTGTACAGCAAAGGAAACCATCAACAAAATGAAAAGGTAAACTGCTGAATGGAAGAAAAGGGGTTAACGTCCAAAATATATAAAGAACTCATACTTATCAACAGCAGAAAAACAACCTGATTTTTAAAATGCCCTCAAGATCTGAACAGCTAGTTTTCCAAAGAAGATATCTAAATAGCCAACAGGTACATGCAAAGATGCTCAACATCACTAATCACCAGGGAAATGCAAATTAAAACCACAATAGATATCACCTCACACCTGTCAGAATGGCTATTATCAAAAAGACAACAAAAAACAAGTGTTGGTGAGGATGTAAAGAAAAGGGAACCCTTATACACCATTTGTGGGACTGTAAATTCGTGCAGTCACTATGGAAAACAGTGTGAAGCTTCCTCAAAAAATTAAAAATAGAACTACCATATGATCCAGCAATTCTACTTCTGGTTATGTATCTGAAGGAAACCAAATCACTGTCTTGAAAAGATTATCTGCACCCTCACGTTCATTGCAGCATTATTTACAATAGCCAAGACATGGAAACAACCTAAGTGCCCATCAATAAATGAATGGATAAAGAAGATGCAGTATATATATATATATATATATATATATACATATATATATATATATGTATATGTATATATATATATGTATACACACACACACACACACACACACACACACACAATGAATACTACTCAGCCATAAAAAAACACGTTATCTTGCTATTTGCAACAACATGGATGGACCCTGAGGGCATTATTAAGTGAAATAAGACAAAGATAGACAAATAGCGTATAATCTCACTTATATGTGGAATCAGAAAAACAAAACAAAACAAGTTCATAGGAACAGAGAACAGACTGGTGGCTGCCAGGAGTTGGGGGGTGGAGGAAATGCATGAAGGGGGTCAAAAGGTACAAACTTCCTTTTATAAAATAGTAAGTCATGGGGATGTAATGTACAGCATGGTAACCATAGTTAACAAAATTGTATTGTACATTTGAAAGTCACTAAGAGTACATCTTAAAAGTCCTCATGACAAGAAAATTTTCTATATATGGTGACAGATGTTAACTAGATTATTGTGATCATTTTGCAATATATACAAATACCGCATCATGATGTTGCACACTTGAAACTAATATTATGTTATATGTCAATTATACCTCAAAAACGTAAAGAAATAAGTAAATAAGTAAGGTCTGGGCAAAACGGTCCTTTGTACCAGAGGTACATTGTAGATGATTAAACAATATGGTAAAAATTTTAAAAGCACTGGAAATATATACAAAAACTACTTTTTTGTTTTTAAAGATAAGTATATTACTATAGTCAACTAGTTCCTTTTAGTTCCTTTTAAGTTTGGAGACCTTAAAGTTACTCTTTGAATGCCATTTGTTACACATCCTGGAACTGAATTGCTCCCATTTAGCAAATCAGGTAAATCTGGAGGATGTCAATTTACCAAACACAACACCTGACAGCACAGCCTCTAGAGTTTGCCAACTATCCTATATAGTAGAGTGAAATAGAAACTTTGACAGATATTTTTTTCTTTTTATTCCTTTTTTGGAATACAACAAATTAGTCCTAAGGCTACTTGAATTTGCCTGAATTTTCACTAGATCTGACTAGTTCCAATTTAGACTTTTAGGTTAGGATTTACCCTCACTCTCAGGCAAAGAACAGGAGAGCTGACTTTCCAGACTGAGGAAGCGGCATCAACACATTTATTTTTTAATAAACACCTGCTGATTTGAAGATGGTTGAGTTATTCTAGTAGTTTACCCCTACTGCAACTAAGCGTGGTCTCATTAATCCTCTCCTAAATGTGCGCGCGTGTGTGTGAAAATACACGAGCGAATGGAGAAAGGACAAGGGAATAAGGAACCCTCCTACAGCTCTACGCACCTCTGTTTCAGCGAGCTGTGGTCAATAAAGCAGAGGCACGGAGACACGGCGACAGGCGGCCAGGAGGTACCGGGGCCTCCGAGCGCGGCACTGAGTGCTGAGACCGCAAAGGGGAGGGACGGCGCGGCCTCTGCTCCTCCTCGGGTCGGGGCGGGCCCGAGAAAACCCGCCTCCCCAGTGCCGTCCTCTTCACGGCACCACAGGACAGCCATGCCGGGCCGCCTGCTGCGCGGCCTCTGGCACCGATGGCGTCGTTACAAGTACCGTTTCGTACCCTGGATCGCGCTGAACCTAAGCCACAACCCGAGGTGAGAGGGCTGGGCGGCTCGACCAGGGCCGTTTTCCTCTAACCCAGCGACGCCATCTAGACCGCTGGGACTTGGGTTAGAGGGCCGAGGTGGGCGGAGCTTCTGGAGGGTGAAGCCTCAAGCAGGCGGAGCCTAAGACGACCCAGGGACCTGAGTGGGCGGGGCCCGAGGTGGGCAGCGCCCGAGGTGGGCGAGGAGGAGGCTGAGGGAGTACGAGTTGGGCTGGGGGCCTGAAGAGGGCGCGGGGCTTTTAGGTGGGCGGGGCCTAAGGCCTATTTCCCGTCGTCCCCGGCGCGGCGAGGTCCGGTAGGACCCGGTTGCCCGCGGGCTTTGCCTCGAGTTCTCCCTTTTGCTTCTGTAGGGGCTGGGGTGCCTGGGTTTGGGGGAAAAATAGGAAGTTTTGAAAATGAAAAGAACTTGTACAACGTGAAGGGTGCGTGGCCTTCTCTCCGCCAAGGCAGTTAGGAGCTTGAAGTTCCTTAGAAAAGCCAAACCGTGGTTTATTTTCACAGCTCCGTAGTTGGTATGGAGAAAACAGCGCAGCTCGGCTGTGAGGATAACAGCTTGGAGTAGCTGATGTATAAAAACGAGCAAAAAGCCAATAAAAGCATGTCGGAATATTGGATTTAGAATACGGATTCAGCGCTTGAAGAAGGGGATCTAGCTGAGTGGATGGCCGTAGGATCATTGTTATTGCCGGCTTTAGTAAGTGGCCTGCTTGTGGTCTGGAAGAAGTCAACGTAATGCTCACTTAAATAGGCAAACGAGCTCCGTTGAAGGCTGGTTAATAACCAAAGAGCTTTCCCAGAGTTTCATACTACGGAAACGTGAATTCAGCTGCATCATTACTAGAATTGTGAGGCGGAAATTGGTTCAAGTAAACCAAGAAGTAAAAATAATACTTAAAAACTATTTAGGGAAATAAAAAGTGATCATTAAAGAAGTAATTACTGTGGTGGTGTGATGAATTGGGAGATTGGGATTGACATATATACACTAGTATGTATAAAATAGATAATAACCTGCTGTATAAAAAAATACATTAAATTAAATTAAAAATAAAAAAGTAATTACTCCTGGGAGAGAATGTGACAAAATATATATTGTTAACTTCAATTTGTCTTTGAAGCTACACGCGTGTGAAAAGAGCCATTGCAATATGAGGATTCTCATGATGTAATAACATTCACATAATGGCTTTGGGTGTAGTGGGAAACTAGCCCTGTTTCCACTTCTGGCTCTCCCATTTACCCGCTTTCGGACCATGGGCAAGTTCCCTAACATCTTCAAGCTTGAGTTTCCTTGTCTGCAAAAATGGGGTAATGAATGTAAGGACCCAACAGAATTTGGTATGCAATGGGCCTTTCATAAGCATTAGCTGTTGTTGACTTGTGTAGGTATTGTTGGGAGTCAGGTAACTAGAACTAAACCTAAAAAACTCTTTTCTGAACTTCTTAGTTGCATGCCCTTCAAACACATGAGAATAATCTTCATACAGGCCAGTAACCCAGAAGACATCAAGACAGTCTGGCTTTTATCAGTTGAGGGTAGTGAATAGAAACTTTTCCCATTTTCAGGACCCTCCGATATGTTCCAGAGGAATCCAAAGACAAAGTTATCTCAAATGAAGAGGTCCTAGGAACATTACTGAAAGTTTTCCAGGCTCTATTTGTAAATGATTTCAATAAACAATCAGATATCTTGACTGTGCTTCCAGAACCTGTTAAATCAAAATATCAAGACCTACTGTCAGTTCAGCATCCAGGGGTGAAACAGCTTGAATACAGACATCAACAGCAAAATACCTTTACACCAGAAGAAATTCTTTATAAGACATTGGGTTTCAGTGTCACCCGAGCACCTAGCACACTGATTTCGGCTGGAAAAGGTGTCTTCGTTAACAAAGGATTGGTACCAAAAGGCGCGGTTGTATCTATGTATCCTGGTAATGACATAATTAGTACTTGGCCAAGAGTTTCTTATAAAAAAAATATAAGTTCAACAAAATGCCTATCCCTGTAATCCTTAGAGTAAGGGGTTGTATTGGAAACTGATTTCCACAGATTTTTCTTTTTTCCACAGATTTTTAAACCCTGATTTGGAAATTTACTGTTTGTAAATTATCTCATGTATTAGAAAGTATCCTGGAGTATTTGTTGGGATAAATGCATTTTTCTTTTAAGGAAATTTTTCTAATCAATGTTTAAATTTAGGAGATTATAGTATGGCCTACTTTGATAAGACTGATTACTTAGAAATCACTAGAGAATAAGTCAGTTGGGCTTAGCTAATTAATAATTAAAGGTAAAAAATGATATGGGTTAAAACATGAAAGATAAAATTTAAACCTATAAATCACTGAATAAAGATCTTCCTGCCATTTCTAAACTTGAAAAGTAAAGAAGCTTCTTTTCAAGAGATCATTGACTAGCATGCTAAGTAGAATGTTACTTGTTAAACATATTATTTGGTGTAGTGGAAAGTATGCGTGAATGTTTGTCAGATAGACCTGTTTTAAAAAAGTCATTCTACTATTTTTTAATTCTGCGTCCCTAAGCAAGTGAGTCTCAGTTTCCTCCTACACAACTATCCTAACTCCATAAAGACTAAATAGGACAAGCCAGCAACAAACAAATTAATAGTAAAATATACAGATTAACATGCCCAGAACATAGGAAGCACCCTGTAAATATCAATTTTCTCCTTTCCTTCACTGCCAATGAAAGGAAAAACAACCTGAATGTCAGACTCATCTATTCCCGTATATATCTACATTATTTAATTATTAATAAAAATACTTTTCTTAAAAGGCTCTTTAATAGATGACAAATCACACTCTACTTTAAAAAATAAAAATAAAAACAAAAACACAGCTTTACAAAACTGAACCTAAAATGTGGTGTTCACATTTTTTTAACCAAAATAGTCATATTTTATTTGGCTGTGTGGACAAGTTGCTTCTGTGCTCTTTCTGCTATTGGGCACTCTTTAATGAGGGAAGGTAGCCAAAGAGAATCTGATGGTCTAGACTGGAGGTGAAACTTTAGAAAAAGACAGAGAAATTAAAACAAATTCTTCCATGTTATGTTTATGTTCCAGAGAAAGGTCCTTATCATGATGTTTATGATTTTTATAGGTTGCTATAATAATGTCTTTGTCTTGTGTACTAGGTACAGTATATCAAAAGTACGAGCCAATCTTTTTCCAGTCCATTGGAAATCCGTTTATTTTTAGATGCCTGGATGGGGTACTCATTGATGGAAATGACAAAGGAATATCAAAAGTCGTGTATAGGTAAGTTGGTGCCATGTTCAAATTTAATTATAAGAGGTAGAACCACACCACAATGACTCTGACCACTAGCGTTTGTACTTTAAAGAAAAATCATTTAGGCAGCTGCCCTATTGATTAGACAAAAGTTTTTTAAGAAAAATTTCTGTTCAATTCTAGGGTTAACTTTCAATTTTAAGATACAGAGGAACAATGTCTTAACTAATGCTTTCACCTGTTTCAGATCTTGCAATGGGAGGGATCAACTTGGTCCTTTAAAAATGAGTGATAGTACATGGCTAACATCAGAAATTCATAATCCACTGGCTGTAGGACAGTACGTCAACAATTGTTCAAATGGTAAGTTGGCACCTTGGGGCTGTGAGATATAAATACAGCAGTGGTAATGCTCCTCCTTTGCCATGTGACTGAGTGCCAGAGGCAGTTGAGTTAACATTTCAGCTATTCTAAGCCCTTGAGTAAACGCTATAATAGCTGATATCAAAGAGAGAATTCAGGGAGATAATGATATACATTAACTGGAATTCTTTAACTTACTATTTTTATTCTGATTTTTCAGTAAATATAGGCAATTGATAACTGCCCTTTTGATCATTATTATTTTAATATTTTTTAATACTTAACTTAGAGATTATTTTGTCAGTGCCTCAACATAGCCTTATAGATTACTCACTAGACACTACTGGTATCCCCTTTCTGTTGCTAAGTTTGTGAGTTACCTACCTTCTCTAGGACTTAACTTTCCTACAAGTTTGATCATCTGGCTACATTTAACATAGACTTTGGTGTTAGGGAGACATGAATTTGAAGCCTGATTCTTCTACTTAACCTTTACCCTTTCTGAACCTGTTTCCTGATCTTCAAAAAGTAAATAAAATATCCAAGCATATGTATATAGATATATAATCTAGCAGTGGCTGGAACATAATAGTGATTATTAATTTGAACATTTTCTGAAAATTTAGAAAACCATACATCAAGTGCTATAATTCAGTACATAATTCATGACCTTATAAAATGTCTGTTTCTAAAAAATTCTGTACTTGTGCCTAGACAGAGCAGCTAATGTCTGTTATCAGGAATTTGATGTGCCTGCAGTTTTCCCTATAGAACTGAAGCAGTATCTTCCAAACATTGCGTACAGCTATGACAAACAAAGGTTAGTCTTCTGGAAGAACTTTTCCTATCTTCTGTCTTATGCTGTACCTAAAAAGTATATATTTTCTATGAAAAAACTATATAGAGATTGGGGTAAGTTTTTAGTGAAAAATTATAACAGATTTTTATGTGCATCACACTTTAGTGTGTTAATATAGGTTATTTGAAATCTAAAATTTTCCATTAACTTAGCTTATTCTGCTTATTATTACCCACTTTTATTCTGTGTAGTATTTTATAAGTTATCAACCTTAAAGTTTGTTTCAGGTGACTCTGTTGTTTTTCCTACCTACAAAATCTTCAAATAAATTTTACTTTAAGGATCCTGTTCTCCATTTTACATGGAAGCACCCAGTTGAAGAAAGGGACCAAATTAGACTATTACTTCTTTTGCCTACTTCACTATTAGGTTCAGAAACTTAGTCAAAAAAAGGGAAATATTCAGAAGATCTGAATTTTTAAATTTGCTTTTGTTTTTACCATAATTTATTTATTTTTATACAATTGTTAAAGGTTACTTTCCATTTACAGTTATTACAGAATGTTGGCTATATTCCCCATGTTGTACAGTACACCCTTGTGGCCTTACACCCAGAATTTTGTACCTCTCATTCCCCCGCCCCTATATTAACCCTAGTAACTACTAGTTTGTTCTCTATATCTGTAAGTCTGCTTCTTTTTTGTTATATTCACTGGTTTGTTGTATTTTTTAGATTCCACATATAAGTGATAAGAATATATGTATTTTTTTGGTCTTCCCTGGTGGCGCAGTGGTTGAGAGTCTGCCTGCCGATGCATGGGACACGGGTTCGTGCCCCGGTCCGGGAAGGTCCCACATGCCATGGAGTAGCTGGGCCCGTGAGCCATGACCGCTGAGCCTGCGCGTCCGGAGCCTGTGCTCCGCAACGGGAGAGGCCACAACAGTGAGAGGCCCGCGTACCATGAAAAAAAAAAAAAAAAGAATATATGTATTTTTTTTAATAATGTTATTTATTCTGGGCAGCATTGGGTCTTCATTGTTGCACATGGGTTTTCTCTAGTTGCAGCGAGTGGGGGCTACTCTTCGTTGCAGTGCGCGGGCTTCTCATTGCGGTGGCTTCTCATTACAGAGCACGGGCTCTAGGTGTGCAGGCTTCAGTAGTTGCAGCACGTGGGCTCAGTAGTTGTGGCATATAGGCCCTAGAGCACACAGGCTTCAGTAGTGTTGGCACGCAGGGTCAGCAGTTGTAGCTCGCAGGCTCTAGAGCACAGGCTCAGTAGTTGTGGTGCATGGGCTTAGTTGCTCCGTAGCATGTGGGATCTTCCTGGACCAGGGATTGAACCCGTGTCCCCTGTATTGGCAGGAAGATTCTTAACCACTGCGCCACCAGGGAAGTCCCTGTATTTTTATTGTAACATTTCTTCTCTGATTGATCATTAAGTGGAAAGTCTACCGAGAATACTCAAGTAACAATTTTTAAATATAAGTAATTCTGTAGAGCTAAGAGTTCTTTATTAACAATGCTATAGGAAGATATTGTCTTTATATCATTTCACTGAGCTGCCAATTGCTAGCAAACTTTATTTTGTACAGGTCCTATTAAATTGTCTTTTGAAAATGAATGATATTTAAAACTTAGACTATTCCCTGTACTTAAACCGTGATAACTTTCATGTCTCTCTATGTGTGTGTATTTAACAATGAGGTTTTTTTAGCCTTATACTCTGGGGCATAATATTATTACTGTTCAACAAGTACAGGAAAAGTTAAATGAGTAGGAACGTTGAAGGTGTGCATTACGTCTTGTGTCCATAAAAAGTATTTTTTTAAATTCCCATAAATTATAAAGTAATGTTTCCAGCTTTGCAGAATACAAAGATACAAATTAATTTTCTAAAGTGTTGAATTATGATAAATTATAATAAATGTCATTTTAAAATGCTTTTTGTGATACCAGTTTTTGAGGGCTTGAACATAGAAACAACATTTTCAAAAGAAGCAGTCAGTTGTATAAACAGTTGACTTGTGGTCTTTTTAAATAATACAGAATAAACATACTCTAAAATGCCTTCATCAGTGATAAGAACTATTTCCTCATGGAAATCAAATACATAAAGTAAGATGATAGTAAGGAATCTGAATAAAATTCTCTAAAATCCATACTGGTTGTATTAAAACATGAGCTTGTATCTGTTAATACTCCTAATTTTGTCTATGTTTCTTTTTGTTTTCAGTCCACTTCGATGTGTCATTCTTGTCGCACTCAGGGACATCAAACAAGGAGAAGAGCTTTTTTCAAACTACTATACAATTGTCAGCTAACTGTATGAAATTAGGTTTTCTATTCAGCTATTGAGTTAATTCTAAATGTTTTTGTTGTTTCTCTGAGTTCCACCTGCAGAGCAAATATTTTGAAACCTAATTGGAGTGGGAACTTTTTTGTTTTTATTGATATTTGTGTTTCAGTTCCATCATGAAAGCTATTTGCTTCATTACAATTTCAAATTTGTAATGCAATTCCAGTGTTAATTGGTTTTCACCTGAGTACACAGTAGTTTACTAAATTAAAACCCACTGTCTGAACTTACAGTTTCAACTTTTCTTTTGTATATTTTGATTATCTCTGTGGTGGTTTATCAAATTTTAGCCAAGTCATCAGCAATTCTTGTACTATTGATGTGTACTAACTTCCATAAAGACTTAATTTTTCCAGAATATTCTAAAACCAAAAATATTTGTTGTGTTGTCATGAGTTAATTGGGGTGTGTTTGTGTGTGTGTGATTTAAAGATTGTTTTAGGGACTTCCCTGGTGGCACAGTGGTTAAGAATCTGCCTGCCAGTGCAGGGGACATGAGTTCGAGCCCTGGTCTGGGAAGATCCCACATGCCGTGGAACAACTAAGCCCGTGAACCACAACTACTGAGCCTGTGCTCTAGAGCCTGCACGCCACAACTACTGAGCCCACGTGCCACAACTACTGAAGCCCGTGCACCTAGAGCCCATGCTCCACAACAAGAGAAGCCACCACAATGAGAAGTCCGTGCACTGCAATGAAGAGTAGCCCCGGCTCGCTGCAACTAGAGAAAGCCCACGCACAGCAACAAAGACCCAACGCAGCCAAAAATAAATAAAATAAATTTATTTAAAAAAAAAATTTAACAGAAACAAAAAATTGTTTTAGCTGGTTAAGGGAAAAATGGGGGGTCATCATACTATTTACTTTATGTGAACATTTACACACACACACACACATACACACAGTTTAAGAGTGTAAGATTGTTTTGGCATGGAATTATAGTTAAAAGATGGTGGTGGGAGGAACACCTATCCCCTATTCCACACTTCTCATATTTGGACAGCTTCCATTAGTAATTCTCCTGCCTCTTTCTCCACCCACTGGAGAAAGAGTGATTTTCTGAGATTATCTTTAGAGAAGAACTAGGCACCCATGGCCCAAACCCCTCTAGTTCCTTTTCTGTGGACTCTCCCAGCTGAGTCTGTTCTGGGCTGCTCTCTGCCCTGTGCAGGGAGTAGCCTGTAGTCAGCCCAGCCAGTGAAGGAGTGAGTTTAGTTCAGAGGTAGAGTATTAGTGAGCTGACCTGGCCTCAGTTCTGAAGCCACATTCTCCAGTTTTATTAGTAATAGTTACTTTGATCTCCATCAACCTGACTCCTGCATCCAACCCTCAGTTCCAAACTTGGATAGGGAGGAGGGTGTTATTTATTGGGCCCCTCAAATCCTAACATGGCACCTATACAACCAGATTCTGACCATCTCCACTGCTACACCAACAGCTTTTCTCAGTTTATTGCAATTTCAGTGGCCTCCTAATTGCCTTCCCTGTTTCCATTCCTGCCCCTTTTACAGAATAGAACACCAAGAGGGATTCTTTCAAACACAAATCAGATCCTAACCCGCCTCTGCTCAGAACTCTTTGATTACTCCTGCTTTGGAGTAAATGCCGGTCTTTCATTACCTCTGATCTCACGCCCTGTTCACTCCACCCAGCCACACCTGCCTCCTTGCCACTCCTAGAGCCTGCTGGGCACACTCCCACCTCAGGGCTTTTGCACTAGTTCTCTCTGCCTCCAAAAACCTCCCCCCCAGATAGCCATACAGCTCATTCCCTGTCACCTTGCCTAACCAACCTATGGAAATTTACAATCCCCAACCGCCAACCCTTAAAATCCCCATCCATTTCTTCTCTGTAGTATTTATCATGTATGTCCATGTAAATCCATGGAAGCATCTCTTTTTCTCAGGCTCATTTGTTTTTTATTTGTGCCGCCAAGATTCTGAGATGCCGGGGGACTCATATTGTTAAAAAAGCCAAGCCACTTGATCAAGAAGATCCTATTGGGCTTCCCTGCTGGCGCAGTGGTTGAGAGTCCGCCTGCCGATGCAGGGAACATGGGTTCGTGCCCTGATCCGGGAAGATCCCACACGCTGCGGAGCGGCTGGGCCCGTGAGCCATGGCGGCTGAGCCTGTGCGTCCGGAGCCTGTGCTCCACAACGGGAGAGGCAACAACAGTGAGAGGCCCGTGTACAGCAAATAAATAAATAAATAAGATCCTATTACTCAGAACTTTATGTAAAATACAGAAACTTAACTCCTGTGGCCGTATTAGGTATTTAGGAGTGAAATATTGCAATGTCAAAGACTTTTTAAAAATAAGTCAGAGGACTTCCCTGGTGGCATAGTGGTTGGGAGTCTCCCTGCCGATGCAGGGGATATGGGTTCGAGCCCTGGTCCAGGGTGATCCCACATGCCGCGGAGCGGCTGGGCCCGTGCGCCACAGCTGCTGAGCCTGCGCTCTAGAGCCCGTGCTCCGCAGCTGCGGCCGCCACAGTGAGAAGCCCACGCACTGCAACAAGGACCCAACGCAGCCAAAAATAAATAAAAATAAATTTATAAATAAATAAGTCAGAAAAATGCATATTATATAGAAAGAGAACAAATATGGTAAAAAGTTAATTGTTCAATCTGGTTTGTTCTTCATACTGTTATTTTAACTTTTGTCTTAAAAGTTTTATTAAGTTGGGAGAAACGTCACCATCAGCTTAAGAGTCATCGAACATTTAGTGAATGCCTACTATGTGAAGGGTCCTACAAAGTGAATCAGCTATACATATGCAGCTGCCTGCGCGTTCTATCCAATGGGACTATAAAGCGTACCCAGTACCATGACTTGGTCTGGACTGGAGAGGTGAAGATATTTTTTAAAAATAAAACACTGGGCTTTCCTGGTGGCGCAGTGGTTGAGAGTCCGCCTGCCGATGGAGGGGACACGGGTTCGTGCCCCGGTCCGGGAAGATCCCACATGCCGTGGAGCGGCTGGGCCCGTGAGCCGTGGCCACTGGGCCTGCACATCCGGAGCCTGTGCTCCGCAACGGGAGAGGCCACAACAGTGAGAGGCCCGCATACCGCCAAAAAAATAAAAAATAAAAAAATAAAATAAAACACTGATTTTTTTTTAAAGAACCACTTTTTCCTTACTAGAATATTTTTTTAAGTTTTATAAATGACATATCATTTCTGACATGCTTATGAAATGCTTTTTATTAATTCTACACCAGGAAACAACTTTGTGGCAGTATTGGCTTTTTGTGTAAAAACAATCTCATCAAAATTGAGGTACACTATAGAGCATGTGTCTCTCTAAAGTGAATATGCCAGCTATAGTATACTAAACCTTGAAAAATGTGAGCATTTCTGGTCTAGGACTATGACTTCACTGCCCTATGCACTGTTTCGTCAGAGAACCCAGATAGCCACAGAAAAGAGAATAAAGATCAGAGATCACTTACCTGGGTGGGAAACTGTAAACAGTGCTATATCCCAGGGACTAATTTAAATTAAAAATGAAAGTGTGGAGCTTCCCTGGTGGGGCAGTGGTTGAGAGTCCACCTGCCGATGCAGGGGACATGGATTCGTGCCCCGGTCCGGGAAGATCCCACGTGCCGCGGAGCGGCTGGGCCCGTGAACCATGGCCGCTGAGCCTGCGCGTCCGGAGCCTGTGCTCTGCACCGGGAGAGGCCACAACAGTGAGAGGCCCGCGTACCACATAAAAAAAAAAAAAAAAAAGTGTGTATAATGAAATACCCAATTTACAGATGACATGAAATCTTTAAGTCAGAGAAGCAGCTGGCTCAAAAAGTATACTATTGATGGAAATTATGGCCAAAATGGGTAAGGTCTACAAGTGACTAGATTATTCTGCTCCCACAAGGCTCTACCCCCTCCCCTAAAAGACTAAAGCGCTATGCTCTTATATGGCGTTTGGCTGACCTCTTGGCTGTATTCAAAACACTGGTCCTTGTACCTCCTTTGAAGGCACTTCTGTGTATGTGTCCACCAGATAGCCCTGCACATTAAGGAAGAAATGTGGTTTTAGATACGCAACTGAAGCAGAGACGTCAAGGTTTTTATCCTCCTCTTGTCCTTGTACAAAATCTGGACATTATGTGCAATCTGATCACTGCATATTAAGAATGGAACTACAGAGAGAAAACTCTGGTCAGAGCAAGTGAAATACGGGGACAAACTTGTGAAATTAGGCTAAGGTGAGATATTTAGCTTGAAAAGATGAAGACTTAGGGAAGATATTTCTAGAGTCTACTAAACTATGAATATTATGATAAGGAAGACTAGTTTACTATAAATATATTGTCAAATAATAACATCTGATCAAATTTCAGATTTCATGTCTTCCTAAATGACAACAGTTACTGAGAAACTTGTTTGAAACATAACAGACATTCAATAAATACTTCCTGAATGAAACTAAAAGTATGTACAATCCCCACTTTGGGATAACTAGAATTTTATTATAGATGGAAATTTATTTTAGAGGAGTTAAAGAAAACTTATTTTATCTACCAATTTTATTACTTACCTATCAAATATCTTATTTACTATATCTAAAACCAACTTAACAGTGGTTAAATATCTCCCCATGTGTTATAGCTTAAGAATTATTAAATAAAAATCTATTTGTGGCAAATACTCACACGAACCAAGAAAAAAAAAGATTTCCAGATTTTTATTTCTGGAACTGTACACCAGGTATTAAAGTACAACAAATACAAAATAATGCTCAAAAAAATCAGTGTTTATGTACAAATATTAAAATCAATGCAACAATAGCAACTTCCTCTTGAATATCTGATACTAAAACTTGTTCTGATTGTCACTAATCAATCTCATACTCACAGCGTACTTATTTCAAACTGGGACAATTGGAATCACTGGTCATCTAAGAGGAGTTTTAATATCTACCATATTTAACAATAAAACTAATAGTTTCCTCCTTTTAGTGAAAAAATTAAGAACTTTTTAAAAAACATAGTAATGTCAATATTTTTATAAATTATTTCAATTTCCATTTGTAGACAATGTGCTTTGAAACTCTGGGCAAACAATCTCCTTGGTGGTCAGGTTTATTTGTTGGTTTACATTCAAAGTTGAAGTATTCACTAGAGACTTTGGTTAAATTAAATAGTATCACTATGCTCTATTAGATCTGACGTTCTCAAATATTATGACCCTCAATTGTAAAAATTAAAAAGGAAACAATTGCACAATTCTTTGACCTAATTGTACACACTTTAGTATTGTTTAAACAGTATTCTACATCCTTCAAGTAAATTCAGCAGTTGACCATGACAAGAGGAAAACTAAACACTGAAAAAGCTAGCATGAAAAAGTAGAGTACAACTAACAAAAGTAAAGTATTGCTATAATCACAGCACCAGTTTCACTTCTAAATGAATCCGCTGTCCTCTTCAAACCCCCTGTACATAAAAGACACATCAGCCAACACTGCAACTGCTCACCATGGATTTTTGGTTTGTTCATACAAAAATAATATGGCAAAGGAAAAAGAAAAAGAATTTATCACAGTTTGTTATAAGAATTGTGCTTAACACTTGATAATAAAGGCATTATTGTTTCTTCGTACGACTGCAAATCAGTAATTTTCATGCTCTCAAACGCAATTCTTCTAATAAACAGTGACAAATCCTCTGTTAAGATGCTTAAACGGAAAGGAAAAAACCCAGTAAATCCAGATTTAAAAGGAAATTCAATAAATAGCTATTTTACATGAACAAAGTCATAGTGGTACAATTTATGAATGTCACATCAAGCATGCACAAAAATGGTATTATACATGGAGGAAGCAGTCAGAAAATATTGAATTAGATCTAAAAAGAGATGAAGACTTTACATATATATACAAAAATCTTGCAAATTATTGCCTCATTTTAACAAGGAATTAAAAGTAAACGTTACCAGCCAGTTAGCGCTCTCTAAGAGGCTAAAATCAGATTGGCGTTTAAAAATCCATTAAACTAGCTGGAAATTATTTTTCTCTCATATCATTTCTGGATTTTGGTCAAAAATCTTTATTTAAATAACTAAAGTGTCCATTCAACTTGCTGATAATCAAAACTTCAGATAAGAAACACTGTTTCCATCTTATATCAAGATCCCAGCAATGCATAGATAAACTGAATATATTACTGCATCAGCTACTGAGAATGGGCATGTTCATTTAAGTGCAACTGGTATTAGCATTCAGTCATCTTTGTGTAAATTATTTTATACAGACCAGCCACTGTAAACCCAGAGCAAAAATTAAAGTTATAACAATGGAAGATTATGGCCAGTATCTTACTAAATTATAGGTGTATTCATTTTAACAAAAGAAATTAGGTTCAAAGTTTAGCACAACACCACAGCAATAAGAAGCTGACAACTTGGAAAAAAATATCTGAAAGCAACATAGAACCCAGGCTACCCATTATTTACTGTGTGTATACAGGAATGCTAGACTTTAGATGTATAAATTAGAGACTGACTTTAAGTTATTAATTTAACTACTTTTCGTCCACTGTGCTAAACTAAATTTTATAGTAAATGTGCTAATGCGTAAACACTTCAAAGCAATCTTCATTAAAATGCTGCAAAGAAAAGAATACACATCATCCAAAACTAAGGATGTCATTGCAGTTCACAGTTTGTATAATAAATACCCTCCCTTTCCATCACTACTAAGGTAACTACATTCTATCTATTCATCAGCACAACCTTGAAGCGACTTATACTTACAAATATCAGCAATGTAGCCAAACATTTAAGTTTCTGCAAAGCAAGACAACTAGTAGAAACTGGAAAATTTAATTGACAGTGCAAAAAAAACCAAAAAAAAGTAAAATTCTGTGTTTTAACTGAACTACAAAAGCAAAGCTTATCACATCCTAATACTGCATTACATATTGTTTGAATTCACCTTATAACTTAAAGATGCATGTTTACACAGCAAAAATGGCCTAAGTTTAAGACAATGGCTTCTCATTCACAATGTTTGGAATAAAAATAAAACTGAGTTTGAGATGCAACTGAACATCAATCACTTTTTAAAACTTAAAGTGGTAACGTACCATTCATTTCAGATAGGAACTCACATTTTTCTTGCCAGTAACTGTTCAAGCTAAACAGAAAAGTTTAAATATACTTCAAGGTTCTACTGCATTTTATGTCTAAAATCTAGAAATCCCTCCTAAATATTAACGCTTTGAACTGCACTGCTATAAAAAAAACTTAAGAGGTGTCCCAAAATGTAAACCAATGAGTGGCAGCATCCTAGGCTTTGTAGACTGTGCCCTGCAAGTCAACTGCCTCAGGATAAACTAAATTATCAATGACTGGTATGATTTTTATGATTACAATCTTGATAATGGTGGACAAAACCCCATCTAAATACCACACCTTCAAATGCCAAACTTTTAGCCAATAACTGAAGTTACACAGAAATCTTCCGGCAGTAAAATGACCAATTCTGTGTAAGGTAGCCCTGGTCTAGAATTCTGAAACAGGATCCAAGCAAGCGTCTTCATAATTTGCACGCAGTTCCTTATGCTGGCTTCCATAAAGATGGACTTGCTGTTTTGTAAACTGAAGTGCTCTAGTTGAACAACATGAGAGAAGTTTCCATTTTTAAAAAAATCCTTGCATGTTTGTGCAGTTTAAAGAAACCTACCCCTGCTTTTATTTAATTAAGAAAATAAAACCAAAAAATGCTACATTGAGCAGGGATCAGGATCGGTACCTGTAAACATTGTTATTCCACTGCATCCATTACGGCAAAAGGAATTTACATGAATAGAAGCCACTCCATTCAGTTCAGAACATCTGTGCTGGTTTTGAGCTGGTGGCCTCTGTCTACAGGTTTTAAAATTGGGAGTGAGGGCAGTGGGGAACAGAAAAGAATAGAAAAAGAAGGGAGTGGGGAAGAGGTACTGGGGATGAGGAAGAGATAAGCAGAGCTTAAAGCTGCACCACAGAGTTCAGTCTTAGTCCCCAGCTCTGCTGATCATAGTTCATTTCCACATTTATGGACTGAAAATGAAAATACTCTTGATAAATCAAGATATAGTTCTATACATACTGACATCACTGATGTCATAGTGAAAAAAGTTCAAACTTCCAGTGAAAGACTAAGCAAACCTGATACTTTCCTGGTACTGGTACTGCACACCCACTGTTTCTGGGCCCCTCACTCATGTCACTCAGAATGAAGGGCGGCATGCTGATGCAGAGCGTGGGCACTGATGAAACCATTGGTCTCGTTGGCAGACAGACTGCCAAAGTCAGCCACAGACACGGCCATTTTGGCACTGGTGATATGATGTGTGTGATTTTCAAAGTCCACACCCAAATTATTTGCAGAAACCTCATTCATAAAGGATTCAGGAACAGCAATGCCCATTTTCAATCTCTTTGCTGGTCTTTCTGACTCTTCACTGCACATGTTCATGGGGTTTAGCTCTGAGTGATAAAATCCAGTCTCAAATAAGTTAAAACAATCACTTTCCCCATTGCTGGGCAGGGTGAGTAACTCCTCTGTTCCAACAGGCACATGATTGACTTGTCCACGGGGCGTGCTGCCCAGTGGAGGAAAGCTATCATCCAAACAACTCACATCCGCTGGATCGCAGACGGTCGCTACACTGCTGGTCAAAGCTAAAAAAGAGATGGAAAATGGTTTAAGTAAGCGTTCTGACGTCATGCCACAAAGAGGATATAAGTTTGCCCCAAGCTATGGTAAAAAATGCAAAAAGATGCTCATGTTACCTGTCAAGTCACTGGCAGTGAAAGAGCTGAGAATGTTCAGCTGTTGATCAGGAACAGGCTCAGGTCGGTTAGATGTTAAGGCTGAAGAATTTACTGTCCCACCCAGGGCTTCTGTTTCATCTACCAAACGATCCATATAGTCCCTAAAAAACACACCCCAATAATTTTATGACTGCATATCACAGTTAAAAACAAAAATCCCAGAAGTCAATCCCACAGTACTTACGTAACTCCAGGGTGATGGTTATATCGTTTCTTTCCAAATCTTGTCTGTTGAGCAAAGTAATCATAACGTTCAGATTTCTTCCACATATAGTAGAATGCTACACATTCAGCAACTGTTCTAGTTCTCACCTAACAAAAAAAGTTGCATTTTAAAAAATCAACATATTCTATGCATTTTTTAATAACTATTTTTTTTATAACCCATAGGTCTTATTTTCTATCTTCCCAATTATGAAATTCTGAACTTTTTATTAGTGAACTGCCGTTACATTTACACTATTTAATAATGAGGCTGCCTTCAAAAGCCCAAGGCTTTTTATTTAAATCAGAATGTAATAATAATAATAAATGCATATCCAGAAATTATCTTACGCCTTTACCGAAAATCTTAAAACACTGACATCCTTTACTTTTCTTCACTGAGCTTTTCACTGTGATTCTGACTGTAGCAGGGGTCCTTCTTAACCCTGAGAGATCCATGAATGAGCTTCGCTGGGATCTATTAATTCCCCAAATTTCATGCAGGTACACTTTTCTGGGGAGAAGGGTGCAGCTTCATCAGATTATCAAAGGGTTCCATGGCCCAAAAGAGATTAAGAACCGTTTGCAAAGGGATCAGTACTCTACCGCTGGAATTTAAGATGATTGCCAGATAAAGGCAGAATTTTTTACTTTAACATGCACTTGGCTCTTAGCGCCAACAGAGTTTGGTAAGAACAACAACAACAATAAAATCTGAGCCTCGTTCAACCTGGCTCCACATGCAGACTAGGGCTCTTCTAACTATATATAGCTAAAGGTATGAGTTCAGATGTACAGACAAAATTCTGTATCTTTACCCAATAAACACTTTCTCCCCTGCTTAATCAGTACCCAATAAGGAAGTTTCAGAATCTCTATCCTGATTAGTGAGCATGTTGTGATATAAGATCATAATATAGGAACAAGCTTTTTAAACCAAGAAATAAGGTATACCTTTCAATAAACACATTAGCCGTTAAGTCTTCAAAAAGAATATAGGCTTCTTGGGAACAGAGACCTTTCCTGTCTTATTCACTGATGTATCTCTAGAGCTTAAAATAATATGTGGTAAATGATAGAGCTTATTTGTGAAATAAATGAATATATTTCATAAATTATTGCAAAACTGAGGTTTTATTTTGACTTAAAAGGGCAACTGTTTCATCTTTCAATAAATTAAACACTTAATCTCATCTGTGAGAAAACAATAGGTTTTCATACATACAAAAAAAGCATTGAAGTATTCAACATCATACTGGAAGATCTAGCTAAATGCAATAAGAAAAGAAATAAAAGGTATACAGACTGAGAAGAAAGAAATAAAACTGTCTGTTCACAGATGACATGATTGTCTATACAGAAAATCCTAAAGAAGCAACAAAAAACCCTCCTGGAACTAATAAGTGATTATAGCAAGGTTTCAGGACACAAGGTTAATATGCAAAAGTCAATTGCTTTCCTATATACCAGCAATGAGCAATTGATATTTGAAATTAAAAACACAATACCATCTACATTAGCGCCCCCAAAATGAAATACTTAGGTATATACCTAATAAAATACATGTAAGATCTATATGAGAAAAATCTACAAAATTCTGATTAAAGAAATCAAAGAAGATTTAAATAAATTGAGAGATATTCCATGTTCACAGATAGGAAGACTGATTATTGTTAAGGTGTCAGTTCTTCCCAACTTGATTTATAGATTCAGTGAAATCCCAATTAAAATTCCAGCAAGTTATTTTGTAAATACTGACAAATTAATTCTAAAGTTTATATGCAAAGGCAAAAGACCCAGCATAGCCAACACGACACTGAAGGAGAAGAACAAAGTCGGAGGATAGATATTACCCAACTTCAAGACCTACTATTAAGCTATCGTAATCAAGATAGTGTGGTGCTGGTGAAAAAATAAACAAATACGTTAATGGAACACAATAGAGAGCCCAGAAACAGACTCACACAAATATAGTCAACTAATCTTTGACAAAGGAGCAAAGGCAATTCAATGAAGGAAGGATCATCTTTTCAACAAACAGTGCTAGAACAAGTGGACATCTATATCCACCTTTCACAAAAACTCAAAATGGATTATAAGACCTAAAAGTACACTACAAAACTATAAAAGCTCCTAGAATATAACACAGGAGAAAACCTAGATGACATTGGGGATAGTGATGACTTTTTAGGAACAACAATACAAACACAATCTATGAAAGAAAAATTGATAAGTTGGACTAATTAAAATTAAAAATGTCTACTCTGCAAAAGACACTGTTAAGAGAATGAAAAGACAGGCCAAAGACTGGGAGAAAATATTCAAAACTCACACATATTTTTTTGGACTGTTATCCAAAATATATAAAGAACTCTTACAATTCAACAATAAGAAAACAAACCACCCAATTAAAAAATGTGCTAAAGACCCTAACAGACACCTCACCAAAGAAGATATATAGATGGCCAATAAGCATATGAAAAAATGACCCACATACGTCATCAGGGAAATGCAAATTAAAACAAGATACCACTACACATTTTAGAATAGCCAAAATCCAAAACAATGACACCACCAGATACTGGCAAGGATGTGGAACAACAGGAACTCTCTCATTCATTGCTGGTAGGAATGCAAAATGGCACAGACACTTTGGAAGACAGTCTGGCGGTTTCTTACAAAACTATCCAAACTTGCTTAAAGAAAAAGAAAAAATAAAATTGTAAAGCAATTATACTCCAATAAAAGATGTTAAAAAAAAACCAAAACAACAACAACAACAAAATATCCATACTCTTACCATATCATTCAACAATTACACTTACTGGTATTTACCCAAAGGAATTGAAAACTTATGTCCAAAAAAACCCCTGCACACTGATGCTTACAGCTGCTTTACTCGTAACTGCCAAAACTTGAAAGCAACCAAGATGTCCTCCAAATGGTGAATGGATAAACAATTGGTACATCCATACAATGGAATATTATTCAGTGATAAAAAGAAATGAGCCAAACTAAGATTCCATGCTCCCAATGCAGGGGGCCCAGGTTCGGTCCCTGGTCAGAGAACTAGATCCTACCGGCTGCAACTAGAAGTTCACATGCCGCAACTAAAGATATCGTGTGCCGCAACTAAGACCAATATAGCCAAATAAATAAATAAATTTTATTTTTAAAAAAGAGAGAGATAAATGAGCCACAAAAAAACATGGAGGAACCTTAAATGCATATTACTAAGTCAAGAAGCCAATCTCCAAAGGCTACATACTGTATGATTCCAATTATATGACAAGGGATTTTTTGATCAGTGAAACTATTCTGTATGATACTACAATAGTGGATAGGTGTTGTTATAACGACACAAAGAGTGAACCTACTGTAAACTGTGAACACTGGGGGATAAAAACATGGCAAAGCAGATTTACCAGTTGTAACAAATGCACCACTCTGGTAGGGGGGGGCTTGTGGGGGGAAGCCGTGTGTGGGTGGGAGCATGAAGTACATGGGAACTCTCCATACTTTCTCCTCAATTCTGCTGTGAACCTAAAACTGCTCTAAAAATAAAGTCTATTATTTAAAAGTGTGTGTATATTCTAACAGTTTGGGATAATTAAATCTCATTAAAATATGCATTGCTTATTCTTTCTTTTGGTCCTAAGGAACATAGGATTCTAAAATATTTAGGTGGATAGGTCAATATTCTATGCCTATTGCTTTTTTAAAATTTTAAGTTTATTTATTATATATATTTGTTTTTGGCTGTGTTGGGTCTTCGTTGCTGCACGCAGGCTTTCTCTAGTTCCGGTGAGTGGGGGCTACTCTTCCTTGCGGTGCAGAGACTTCTCATTGCGGTGGCTTCTCTTGTTGTGGAGCATGGGCTCTAGGTGTGCAGGCTTCAGCAGTTGTGGCACATGGGCTCAGCAGTTGTGGCACACGGGCTCCAGAGCGCAGGCTCAGTAGTTGTGGCGTATGTGGGCCTCTCACTGTCGTGGCCTTTCCCGTTGCCGGACGCGCAAGCTCAGCGGCCACGGCTCACAGGCCCAGCCGCTACGCGGCTCACGGGCCCAGCCGCTACGCGGCACGTGGGATCCTCCCAGACCGGGGCACGAACCCGCATCCCCTGCATCGGCAGGCGGACTCTCAACCACTGCGCCACCAGGGAGGCCCCCACCTATTGCTTTTTAAACTAGATTTTATATTTCAGAGCAGTTTTGGATTTACAGAAAAATGATCAGAAAGTAACAGAAACGTTAATAGCAGGGGAGCATTAACAAGTTATAGCTTTTATTCCCTACCCAAGAGGCTCACAAATTAGTTGCTTATATTCATTGTAATTACTAAGCAATTTCTCTATACTAAGTTGCCTAACTTACCTTATTCTTCTGTATAAGATGAAAATCTTTTCCGAAAAGCATGAGTGCATGTTCAAAGCTCCGGCATTCTTCTTCTGTCCATGCAGTCATTCCTTCTAAAGAAATTTTAAAACAAAATAAATTGGCCTCAAAACTCATATATATAAATGACTGATTTACTTTCAGTATGTTTTCCTAATAAAAAGGCTATAAACTTCTACACACACACACACACACACACACACACACACACACACACACACACAAGTTCTTTATGTGGAGATTTTAGTTAGTAATCTTAACTAAAAAAATCTAGAATACCAAAATATAAACAACTGGTTTTTTTCCTCTGCGTGATGAGACAAGAATTTTATATTTTCTTCTATAATTCAAGCACATTGTTTTTCTGATTTTTTTAAACAATGAGCATTTTTTTTAATTAGGGGAAAAAAAGGTTATTTTCTTTATAGAAAAAAAAAAGCCTTCCTTTGGTCTTATGTCAAAACCATAAGCTCTTTAATTAGAGACCATAAATAATGAACACATATTTATTTTGAGTCAGTTTGCAGAGTGCTATACTGTAGGAATATAAAGGGAATAAAAAACAGCCCATGCTCTCAAAAGACTAAATCCCATTCAACTTCCTGGCAGATGTCAATGTTGATGAATCAAATCTACTTGGGGCAGAGGAGACTTGAAGTGCCTCACAATGGGAACCAGGTCCCCAAAGCCATTAAGAGTAGCCCACCACAAAGGTGAAAACTTTGTTCAGAGTTCTGAGAGCTTAAAGTAATTTTTTCAAAGAAGCAGCTTTTACACGGAAACATTTCAATAGACTATCTCACCTACAAGTTTAAATGCATTGTTTCCAGCTTCTATATTTTTCCAAGTCATTTATATAATATTAATAACCATTATTTCACTCTACATATACTTAATGAAAGCTATGGTGCATTCAATTGATTTATATAATGACAAAAATACTGAAATTAAACTTAACCATTTTCCTTGACACACACAAACCAAAACAAAATGTTTTGCAAAATGTTATTAAATGATGCAAAAATGTTATTACATGATTACTAAACATACACTTCTTGCAATAAATTGAATGGAATATACTATACATGTTTCTTTTTTTTAACCTTTAATCTCCTTTTCATTTCCTGTCTGGTTTAAGATAAAGAAAAAACAACTTTTTTCCCCCAATGAAATCATAAAATCATTCTTATTAATTACTTTGGATATATTGTCATCTCTGGGGTCTGCTTTGTTCTGGAGGTGACAGGGGGGTAACTAATTTGTATTTGAACAATCTCTGGTACGTCTAAAAATAGAGGGCAAGAAAAGGAAAAAATTATTTGCTATGAAGATGAAAATAGATCTTATACAAAAGTGTTATAGGATTGCTCCGTCCTTTATACTTTGCTTATTCCGATCCCCAAATGACCATCCCCTATCATTTCCCTCTCTTGATCCCAAGTGTTTCTTACCTTGAGAGGCCTTTCCATTGCAGCAGTACCTTTCAATTGCTTCCTTTATATTATGGTTACACTTGAGAAGTTCATATAATGCCTTAGGGCAAGGGAAAAAAAACTATTCAATAAAACTTACCAAAAGTTCATACTTAAAAAAAAAAACACTCAAAAACAAACAAACAAACAAAAACAGGTGTATTGTAAGAATCCTGACAAATACTAGCTGAAGTGCTCTCTAATTTCAGGACATTTGAAGCGTATGTTTGCCCAGACATTTAATCTACGTAACTATCCTGTAGATTGACTCTGGTATCCGCAGAGTTTGTTCATTCTGATTCTACCTCTCAGAAGTCACCTACCAGTATCATTCCTCACTTTTTTTTTTTATTGCCAGGCCTTCTGAGCTGGGAGAATATCCCTATTTTAGATGATTATTTCTAGTCGGGAAAAGTCAAGAATTATGGTCTTCTTTTTTTTTTTTTTTTTTTTTTTTTTT
>NW_006777033.1:397495-403631 GCF_000442215.2 Lipotes vexillifer | reverse complement strand
CCCGCGTCTCCTGCATCGGCAGGCGGACTCTCAAGCACTGCGCCACCAGGGAAGCCCTGGTCTTCTCTCTTGATAGCACCTTCTGCCTGCCTTTTAGAGTTTTAATAAAAGAGAATAGCAGCAGGTCTAGAATAGAAGGATGGATATTTTAGTAACTGGAGTTTATAGTTATTTCCATCTACTATGGAAGATATCATTTTTAAAAAATTAGAATTTCTTCCCATTAAACCTGTTTGGAATTATGAATATACTAAATAGCAGCAGACAGAACTCAATTGAAAGTTAAACAATAATCTACCTTCCCAAGTAAGTTTCAAGAAAGGCAAGGATATTGGTAAACCTATTAATACATCAATAGGTTAATAATCAATACATTAATAATCAATCATTAAAAACAATCTCAACAGCTGCTAAAAAAGCTTCAGATAAATCAGTACCCATTTCTATTTTTAAAAAGACAAAACCTGTAACGGTTATAAGTAGATGGATACTACCTTACTATAAGAAAGACAGCCTGTATCAAACCAAGGCTGGTATTATTCTTTTTTTTTAAATTTTTGGCCACACCCCGTGGCATGTGGGATCTTAGTTCCCTCACCAGGGATTGAACCCGTGCCCCCTGCATTGGCAGGCAGAGTCTTAACCGCTGGACTGCCAAGAAGTCCCAAGGCTGGTACTATTCTTAATGTAAAAACCTTACATGTATTATCTTCCATCAAAAGCAGGCCTCAAACCACTGTAACTACCAAAAGTCTCTGAGAGTTATAGCTAATGCGGTAAAACATATTCTAGGAATAAGAGATATAATAATGGTAAGGAAGGAACAAACGTATAATTCAGTAATGACTTTAAAACTAGAAAACCTAAGAGAAACAACTGAAAAATCATTATACTAAATTAAATAGTTTCAGTAGCTTGAGAAAAAAAATTTTTAATTTATATTTCTATAAATCAACAATATACAAATACAAATATAATAGCGATCCCATTTACAACAGTGCTAAATACTGTATTTAAAAATAATGAGGAGTCAATTAGATGCGTGTGATACTTAAACAAGCAAAAACATTTGAGTGATTTAAAAAAAAGTCAAATACATAGAGAATCAGAACATGTTCTTGAAGTAGGTTTTATGTTTTAAAGGTACTAATTCTTCCAAAATTAATTTACAGTTTTAATGGAATATCAATAGAAAAAGCCAATGGGATTTCTTTTTGACAGCTGACAAAATACTTTGAAGTTCGGCTAGTTTGACTTCTCTATGTTATTCGGAAGTTCAAGTTTGAGTCCACCTATCTCTGGGCACTCGTTAGTTGGGATTAACTAGGCTGGAGATAGAGTGAAAAGGTATATGAGAGGGGCAAACAACGTCAGAGAGAAAAAACCCTAATAAGCAATACTTCCACCCTTAACCCACACACCACCAGGAGCGTACTCCACCTACAAGCACACAGTATTTAATGAATGCTCCTAAAGCAAATTTATACACTGTTTTTGTTTGTTTGTTTGTTTTTGCAGTACGCGGGCCTCTCTCTGTTGTGGCCTCTCCCGTTGTGGAGCACAGGCTCCAGACGCGCGGGCTCAGCGGCCAAGGCTCACGGGCCCAGCCGCTCCGCGGCATGTGGGATATTCCCGGACCGGGGCACAAACCCGTGTCCCCTGCATCGGCAGGCGGACTCTCAACCACTGCGCCACCAGGGAAGCCCTATACACTCTTAGTAGACATAAACTTTAATCACATCGTGAATAAAGTTCAAGAATAATCCAAAAAATATCTTTAACATAAAATCTAAAAGTCCGACCACAGAGAATGTTTAAATAAACAATGGAGCATACAGACATCAAGAATGAAGTATTAAAGAAATCTCAATGCCAAAGAAAATAAGACTAAGTGATTAAAAGGATATATCATGGTAGGTAAAGTAAAATATATGTGTGTGTATACAGGAAAAAAAGGCCAGAAGACATGAAACAATAGAACAGTTATCATTAGGTCTTGAGATTTTTTTTAAACCAGTATTTTCCAAGTTTTAAAAATCAGAAAGAGATAGCCAGTTCATATGTAAGAAATATTTGAATCAAATATAAGAAAATCAAGAAGATACTATATTAGTTAGCTGCTGTTTCAACAAAAGTTGATGTATACCTGTTCATTGTCCCTTGTGTGCGTTCCTGCAGAAATCCTATCCATTATTTTTTCGTTTCCAGTTCTTAATGAGGTCTCAACAAGGTACTCCTTAACTTTGCTCTCCAAAACCACACCAGGACGCCAAAGTAATTGGTCTTCATTTTCATACACTGATAAAGAAAATCCCATCAACACATTAAAAGTAGTGAACACACTTTAAGATGTATACAAAACTGTTTTTCCTCTTCCTATACAAGTAACTAACTTTGAGGACACCAGTAATTTGATTGTCTGGCAAGCTGAGTCTTTCATTAGTAAAGGTTTAAAACAATTTTTTTTTTTTTAACTTTATTAAGGTCCAAGTATTCCAGTCACTAGAGCAAGTAGCTTTTTTGGTGATTGGATTTACTAACAAGTTAGAAAGCTTTCTATGCCTAGTAGTCTAATATAAAACCTGGTAGTGGTGTCTTACATTCTTCTAATGAGGGGGTAAAAATAACCTGTGTAAATTCTTTAATAAACTTATTACAATTTTCTCTTAAACTCCCTAAATGGCTCTATGAAAATGTCTACAGGTTAAAAATTGCAAACAAATTAAAACAAACAAAAATAAATAACAATCAAAATATCTGCCAATACTGAAATACCTAGGAAAGATATATTTTTCCTTTACTGATTTCTTCCCAAAAGGTAAATTTTTATTTTAAAAAGGAAGCAAAAAAATAAAATAAAATAAAAAGGAAGGAGACTAATTAAAAATGGAAAAAAATGATAAACAGTAAGATAAGTAAACTTTCCACCTCTTACAGAAGCTGATATTTAATAAGCAAAATGACACTAAAACAAACTGCATATTTTATTAATGCAAACACTGTTGCCATACTGAAGATTTCTACTTCATACAATAAAGTCATACAGATAGCCCAAGTATTTATCCCATTGCTTCAACTGCAATCCATCCTTCAATTGTAAAATAACTACTAAATATAGCGAATAAAAGTAATTTACTGAGAGCTCACTATGCAGCAGAGACGGTGGTAAGTGCTTTACATTCACAACTGTGTAAGGCAGGCATTTCTATTCCCAATGAGCAGGAAAGTTAAAAATAAAGTGTGCCTGTGAAGCAAAAAGACGGACTTTTGAGGTAAGTTTCTGGAACCAGTTTCATAAAGAAACTTTGGTCAAAGCTGAAATAGGTAATATAGTTTGAGTTTATTCCCTCAAAAGATAGAGAAGGTATACGTTCCTTTCTGAAAGTGTAGAACTGAGAGAATATTACCTCCACTATGTTTCATCTAAGGACCAGCAGCTGCTGAGCATGTACTTTTTTTTTGCCCATGGCCAAATCTACGTGTTTCCCAAGTTCGGCTAGGAAGGTGTACCTGGATTTTTACTTCCCACCACCTCACCCCTCCATATTTTCAGAACCAGCTATAGTTAGAATCTACCAAAAATGTGAGGAAAACTGATTACACTTAAGTAGGGGTTTATAACAAAAGCAACAGAATCTTTACATTCTACCGCCTTATCTTTCAGGGCTGGGGCAAGAGAATTTCTTCTAGCTTCGTTTTTCCTTAAGTGTTTCTTCCCAAGACGATTATATTCCTAACGTTCTCATTACCTCAGGTGATAGGATGCTACCAACTTCCACTGCAGTAGGATGTAGGCCAAAGAGTTGCACTTTAAGAGCAGCTCCACTATTTTAACAGGTGCTTAGCATACTGAGTAAGAAGCACTGTAAGGGGCCAGGGTTGGGGGGAAGGGGGCGGTAGTTCTCTAAGTCTCATGGTTAATTAATCTCATGATACATTACTCCTAAGTCAGGCCTAATTCTTCCCTGACTCCAAATCTATCTTTATACTCACAGGATGAGCATACAATCAGATATTTAAATAAACATATTGAGCGGTAATTTGGCTTACCAAATATTATCAAAATTAAAAGGCTTCCTTACCTTTCTCATTACCAGCATACTCTCCAAGATAAGGTGGAATCTCTGCTTGATATTGTAAACCAATCATTATTTCCTACAGGAAAATTTAGAAGTAAAAACAACTTATTACAAAAATACTGGAAAAAAAATGTTCCAATTCATTAATCAGTTACTACAAATCTAAAGTTATCTCACAAAATTACCATAAATTATTTCAGAAGTGTTTTTAAAAGCTACTTTAATCCAAATGGCCTACTAAATTATGATGGCAACTTAACATACCTTCCTCAAATCTTCAGGTGAGTTACCACTGTCTGTTTCAACATCTTCAACCTCTGATTCTTTATCTCCATCACACGTAGTATTTGCTTAAAAGAAGAAAGTTAAATTTTAAAGAAGGGTTTTGTTGCCTATTTTTGCAGCACTTGAAAGAGTGCCTGATATTTTATATTTTACTTATGATAAAAATTTGTTGAATAAATGAGATCAGCACAAATATACTAAACCTCTTGTACTATTCTCACATTTTGAAACTCGTCAAAACAAGACACTGAAAACATAAAGAAAGTGCATAGTATCCTTATAATTATCTGGTGTACGGTCATATAGTTTGGAGAGGCAAGAGGAAAACCACTATGGTCCCCTTAAAAAATGAAGGTAAAGCACTAGATTACACTGATTCCATTAATCCACAGTGAGACATACACAAAGAGCTGCACATTGAGTCCATAAAAATTATCTTTTTGCACACATATGTGCATGTGTATTGGAACTTGTTAACTGAACAGTTCTTCTACCATAAAAACACCTGAGAAATAAGCAAGATTGCATATAAGAAATTATTTCAGTTCAAAGACCTTTTAAATATTACTGATATACATTAAGGGATAACACCAAGAACTAAAAGAAAAGGATTAAATAAATCACTAAAAATAAAAAATACTTTTGGAGCAACTGATGGTAGTTTTCAAACTGACGGTAGTTTATCAGGAGAGTAAGAGCCTTTTAACAGAAATCCAAAAAATGCCTATAAAATTTCATGGCTGAACTAAGATTGGATGCCCTAGCAACAGATGAGTCTTGGGAAAGAAAACAGCCCTGCAAAACCAAGCAAATGCTTTCGTTTTTAAAGAGCATATTAGTTTACATCTCCCCCAATAAAAAAAGGTTATACTCTTGTTCAGATTATAATAGTATTTTATTTCAATTAAGTAAAACACTCAGATATTCTGACATAACTACTGAATGTAACAAAATGTACTCAAGCTACAGTATCAGTGCTACTACTAATCAGTAATGATTGGATTTCTTACATCGTAAAGGTCTAGGGAAGAAATCGGAAGTTTCATGGGAAGTCACAGATGGTGTCAGATCATCTGCAGAAGACTGAGTTTCCTCATCATCACCTGACAATAGGTCTTTTGCTATTTCCTCCTATAAGAACAGGAATGCAATGCCAGGGTTAGAAATGATTACATCCCATCAATTTTGAAAAAAAAGTCTTTATAACATTATTCATAAACATTATGGTATTACTTCTTTTTTTTTTTTTTTTTTTTTTTTTTGCATTCCGCGGGCCTCTCCCTGTTGTGGCCTCTCCCGTTGCGGAGCACAGGCTCCGGACGCGCAGGCTCAGCAGCCATGGCTCACGGGCCCAGCCGCTCCGCGGCACATGGGATCTTCCCAGACCGGGGCACGAACCCGTGTCCCCTGCATCGGCAGGCGGACTCTCAACCACTGCGCCACCAGGGAAGCCCAACATTATGGTATTATAATACAATTAAGAACTGAAGTCTCAGTTTTGAGAAAAGTAAATTTGAAATTCTCCTATAATTTACTTCACGTACATAATTAGTTAATAACATTTACTAATTATATATTAATATTAATGCTATACTATTATACATTTATGATATAACAAACAATTTGCTTAATTTGTGGGTATGTAGAGAACTTATCTGAAGCGGTAGACTAATTTTTAGTGAATTTACAACAAAAATAATCTTACTTCTAAGTGATTAAAAATTAAACTCACTTTCTGCCAACTTAAATAACTAAAAGAAAACAAAAAAGTC
>NW_006777033.1:384833-397485 GCF_000442215.2 Lipotes vexillifer | reverse complement strand
CCGATAATTTTTTAGAAGTCCAACTAATGCACCACCCTGACCAGTGATATAATTTTAAAAGAAACAGTTCAGAATTAATTTTTATGTAAGTATACAGTCATCCTCGTGCCTGGTACATAGTAGGCACTCAATATTTGCTGAATGACTATGGTCATTAAGGTTTTTGGTACATTAATATCACATTTAATTGAAGAGTGGGAACAACATAACTCACAGGAAGATGTGGAGTCCTCTCCCTGCCTGAGACCTGAAAGATGAGGAAAGTTTCCCAGGGATCTGTTAGCAGAGACCACGACTGAATTCTCCTTGGCAGGGACTAGGCCTCCCCTACAACCAACCCATGTTAAAGACGTATCACTGAGGCCTTGGCTGCTATGGTCTCTGTCACTCCCAGAGCCCAAGAAAACAGAACTTCTCTCCAACCACTCCATGCCTAAGCCAGATTGGTTTGAAAACTTCGGGGGGATTCATTAATCAATGCATTCAAGTGTCCACAGGATCAAAAGAAGTTAGGGCAAAATCTAAGTTTAGATACAGTATGTCTACACAGGAAAGATAAAAAGTTATGGACGAATACTCAAATATGCAAAGTATTATGAAGCTATTACTACTTTTAAAGTAGTGAGATCAAAGCCAAACAGTATTCAAATCAGTCACCAAAATGATAAGAGCAATGCATCCATAAGTTTACAATTCAGAATTATGAAATGCTTTAAATTAAATAAACTAATAAAAACAGTCAATGGTAACAGATCTGGAATTTTTTTCTACATGCTTGTACTTACTTTGTCTAGTGTCATATCTGGTAGTTCATCTGCAAGTTCACTTGGGGAGCTATTTGCACTGGAATTTGCAACTGCTGGAATTGTAGGTTCATAGCCATAGAATGCCAATAAATCTTCTAGAGGCATGTTTCCTTCCTATTCAAGCCAGAACACAAACATGAACTCAGCAGATGCCACAATGCTGAACCTCAGATAAACCTTGATGCCATTAATGTTCATAAAGCACATTATCAAAACAGCAGTACCAAATCAAAACCAAGTTTTAGTTTTGCTTTTTGTAACTGTATCCAGAAAACAGGATCAAACACCTAGAGCTATAATTAATAATATGAACAAAAGTCTAACAATTAACATCTTAGTTTTCATTTTCCAGCATCATTTTACTTTTTAAAAACTTCCTCAAATATTTGCCTTCATGCAGACTTTTTTTTCGCTTTTATATTACTGTAAAGATTCGCCTTGAAAACATTTCCAATTAATCAATAATAACTTCACATAATTTTTAGCTTCTTTCCTTGCAATTAACAGTTGACCACTTGGTTTATTCTTCATGTTATTTAGAGGATACCTAATGAGAAAACCTTTGCTGAACATTTACTAACACTATTATGTTTATATATTAATGTTCAAGACACAGTTATCCTTTGATATTCCTACTACTGTATCTATATTCTGTACCAGTTGTTTTTTTTCCCACAACTGTCTGATGAAGTTTGCATTACCACCATCTTACAGATGAGAAAATTGAGGCTTAGTTCTGGGTTCGAATCCCAGGCCCCCAAGTTCTCTTACTGGCAGTGCTGCTTTGATAAAATTACAGACTCTGGCTGCAGGGCTACATGTGTTATGAATACTTATGCCATGCCACATAGTGGCACCCAGTCATTGTTTTTTCCCTCCACTAATCTGAAAATAAGTGCTATATTTCCTTTTTTAAAGTATTTTAATTCAACCACTAAGATGCATAGAACTGTTTATAATTATCATTTAAATGACTTCAAAACCATATATTCATGAACTAGTTAATTTCTTAAATATTTTAAAGATGTTTATGTCCATCTATTAAGAGATTCGCTTTTAAAACTAGCTTACGGTTTAATTTTCCCTTTAAAAAAAATATCTAAGTCATGAAGCACACAGCATGAAAACATGAAAGCAGGGTATGCAAAACATGCCTACAGTTGATCACGAAGTGAGCTGAGGAGAGCCAGTGATGTCTCCCAGAGAGCCAGCTGGCTGCCCACCAGGGCCCACCGGGGACACAGGTTCTGGGGGTCCCTAAGAATTGGCCTTCACCTTTGTAGTATAGAACTTACATTTTTCACTATGCCTGAATGAAACAGATTCATGTTATGAGCTTAGAATAAGGTATATGACAGAATGCTAATTTGTGAATCTGCAGTAGCAGACGTGCACCTTTCCAATGACCATGCCACTCATGAAATCTTTTCAGCTTGGAACTGAAATCAGTAAAAAGCTGCTTTGGGAGCATGGACAAATTCAGCACAAATTAAGTTGGATGGTCAGGATGGACAGAAATTCACCCATGCCACGGGAAAACCTCATGAAGTTTTCTTCTCCCAAATGAAAGAACCCCTCGAAGGTGCCAGAACCACATTGAGTTTCTCCAGTCCTGCTCCTTGCAGAGTCCATGCAGCCCATTCCCACTGGTTCACACTAGCTGTAAGAGGAGACTGGTTACAGCCTTTGCCAACTGCCTGTTAGCAATATTTCTCCAAAACTTTACAGTTTCAGATTCCCTCCATGAACTGGGGAGACGGCAACTTTCACTCATCATGCACTGACAGTCCACCTTTCCATCAATACAGCATTTACTGAGCTTTAGGTACCATGCGAAGGACTACTGGCTATGGGTAAAGAAATACAATTTCCAAAAAAAAAAAAAAAAAAGAAATCCCTGCTCTCAAGAAATTCAGTCTTGGTGGAAGGAACTGATAAGTTAACCATTGTAAAACACGGTGATAGCTGCTTTAATCAGTTCTGGAATTGGTGCTATGAAATGGTAGCTACAGAGAAGGGAAGACCTACGCTCCAGGAATAATAGTATATGGTAGGGAAGTATCACACAGAGGACAGACTGAGCTAAGTCTTGAAAGATGAAAAGGCTTTTAACAGATGAGGGTTGTGTGCTAGGGACTTCTGGTTCATCGTCAGAAACACTGACTTGAGCAGTGACTGTGCCAGGAGCCCACTGTGCCAGGTGCTGGTATGAAACACAGGTCTTGCCCTTCTACAACTTACAGACTAGGGGGATACCAACACTACTCAAATATGGAACTGCCAATTAAGATGAGTGCAAAAGAAATCAATAGGGTCCTGAGATACAGAATTATGTGGAGGGCCTACTGTCATAGGGTTACCGAGGAAGACAGTGAATGACTTCAGCTGAGGCCCAAAGTCTGAGAAGTGACCAATCCTGTGAGGAGCATTCCAGGCAAAGGAAACAACACACTTGAGGCCTGAATATGGTTTTCCACTAAGCCAATGGCCAGAGCACAGAGAGTAGAATGAAGAATGGCTCAGGAGGAGATTAGAAAGACAAGCAGAGGCAGATCACAAAGGCCTCATGGGAAAGAAACTTGGACTTCATACTCCCAGGGCAATGGGAAGCCATTGGAGAATTATAAACCTGGAGTGACATGACTTTATTTCTTCTTTAAATCCTGGGCAGCTGTATGAAGAAAAGTTTGGGGAGGTGAAGAGAGAAGAGAAAAGCAGGGAGACCACTTAGGAGTTGCATGCTGGGTTAGGGTAGTGATACAGACATGGAGAGAAGTCAATAGATGAGATGTATTCTGAGGTGGAATCAAATGGGCTACTGGAGTAAAAGGGAGAAAGAAGGACAACTCCTCAGATTTCTATCTGAGCAACTGCCTATCGTGGTAACTTTTACTGAGGTAGAAAAGACTAAAGGAAGGAAAGGTTTATGAAGGAAAAAAATTAAGAGCTCTGCAGAGGGACTTCCCTGGTGGTGCAGCGATTAAGAATCCGCCTGCCAAGGCAGGGGACACGGGTTTGAGCCCTGGTCTGGAAAGATCCCACGTGCCGCAGAGCAACTAAGCCCGTGCGCCACAACTACTGAGCCTGCGCTCTAGAGCCCGCGAGCCACAACTACTGAAGCCCGCGCGCCTAGAGACCGTGCTCCGCAACAAGAGAAGCCACTGCAATGAGAAGCCCGCGCACCGCAACGAAGAATAGGCCCCGCTCGCCGCAACTAGAGAAAGCCCGTGTGCAGCAAAAAAGATCCAACTCAGCCAAAAATAAATAAATAAATATATTAAAAGAAAAACAACCCAAAATGTTTGAGAGGAGAAGAATACGGTGAATTTCATAATTTAAAGAAAAGAGTTCTGCAGAGGACACAAAGTTAAGTTTGAGAGGACTATGAAACATCCAAGTGGAAAAGTCAAGTTGGCTAAGAGCCTGGAGCTCAGAAGATCAGGCTGCGCTAAAGATATAAATCTGGCATTCATTAGCATCTAGATGATATTTAAAGCCACAGGAGTAGATGAGCTCACTCAGGCAGAGAATAAAGAGAAGGGGATCTATGCTTTATTAGAAGAATTTTCAGATATATTACCCTATAGGCAATGGGACACGTCTGGAAAATTTTAGATATGATTTGCATTTTGAAAAAGACATCTTAGGGGGAGTAGAAGAATAAGAGCCTGAACTAAGAAGGGAATTAAAGAATCTGTTTCTTGACTTACGTGACAGAGGGAATGTAGGTAACACAGGAGTCTAAGTGGATTGCCCATTTCTGGCCTGAGAAGGTTAAATAGCTACAGCATCATTATAAGACCAAAACAAAAGACAAATAAACTTAAGGGTAGAGGGTGGGACAGGAGATGATTTAAGGTGAAAGTCGAAGCACTGGGCTTGAATGAGTTATCCAGAAGAGGAATACAGAGTGAGAAGACAAAAGCTAGAACCCTGGGGAATACCATCAATTAAAATGAGGGTAAAGAAAGAAAAGTCCATAAATACTACAGAGGGAAACACCAGAGGGTAGAAATAGAACTAGGAGAAAATGCAGGATTATGTAAGTTAAGAAAGAAGCAAGGGTGGAGAAACCACGGATGGTCACTTGGGTCAAATATCAAAGAGAGATCAAGCAAGATCAAGCAGACATGAATTCTTTGTATCTGTCAATCAAGAATTATTGGTGACCTTACAACCTGTTGGGAGAAGCAAAGCTGAGGACTGAATGGGAGGGGAGAAAGTACATACACTATAAAAAGAGAATGTTGAAGGGCAACACAGGGTCAAAACAGAATTTCCAAATGTGGGAAATATATGAGTAGGAGGCCATACTGAAATAAAAAAAATAAGCAGAAGAATAAACTGAGGGCTAAAGAGGTGGAATCTAGGGACTAGCCTGGGATGTGGAAGATACTTTTGGGACCGGAGAGAAGGAAGAAAGAATTAGCATAAAAGTTAAGTTTGCATGTGTGGGGCAAACAGGAGGTTCTGGGTAGTCATTCATGAAAATCCTACTTTCTCTACAAACACACAAGCATGATCATCTGTTGAGGGAGAAGGTGATCATCTTTGTGGAAAGCTCCTTAATACAGTCAAAGGATGACACTGTAATGACCCCTAGAAGGGGCTGGTGCTAAAACACAGAAATTATCTGTACTAAAACTTTAAAGCAAAACTGGAAAAGATTAATCCAGTCTCTGAAGCACTTTACAAATGAGCTTTCTGTTACAGCCTATTAATAAAGCACTTAGTCCTTTGAAGCATAGAAGAAATGTTTTCAAAATTGAATTAGCAAATCTCCAAGTCTCTGAGGATCTGTGGTGGCTAGATCAGCTTAGAAGTTGGATGTAGCACCTTAACCCAGGGATGAGGATTCTTCTCTTCTACAATATTTCTCAGGCATTTTGTTGAACCTATTGAAATTTCAAGGGACACATCTGAGTCCAGTCACACTTATAAATGAACTGTTTTGTAAGTCAAAGGATTTGTAACAGGAAGAGCACAATATTTAGAGGCAGAGGACTCACTAATTGCTAACTACTACCGTGGGCAAATCACCTAACCTCTCTCACCTCTATTTCCTCACCTGTAAATAGAAAAACACATTATTTCATTAATCCTATGATGCATAACCTCACATATCAGAAATCAGGATGCACCTCATTACCACTGTACAAATTTCTCATAGTAATGTCCCTTCCTGCTCCCATCTATGCTACTTCTAAATCTACGGTACATCTTACAATCAACAAGGCCTCTGAGCCAAGGAAATAACGCTAATACTTGTCTGACACACCTGATGGTGTTGCTGAATGGGTCAAATGACATTGTCTAAGTGAGGTACAAATTAATTTTCACATAACACCAGTCTGGTATCTTATAATACTGGATGCAAAACCGCATACATATAACTTTTTAAAATGCTTTAAGAATAAATCAATAAGGACCTAGACCAAAGTCTCATTTCACAATGCATATCAGAGGAGAAATCTATATATTAATAAAGGCAGAAATGTAAATTACTTTTTTAAAAGTTATAGGTCTAAATCTAGGATTATTAAATTAAAACCTCTCAGGAAACAGTAACATGAATAAATTAAAATGTAGAACGATATAACATAAACCTTATTTTAGTATGGTTAATAACTAAAATCTTGTCACATAATCTATTCTCTATACTTACCAAAGTGCTACTGTAAGAAAACTGATTTTGTACCGCTCTTATTTTCCATAACATATAATGTACTAAAAATTTGTAAGCACCAAAATAAAGGCCATATGTATAGATTATCAAATTTATTTACTATGAGCATAACAACTTGTAGTTTTTTAAAACATTAACACCAAGGCTCTAAGACTGTTACCATGTACCAACACCTAAATCACTGTTCCAATAAGATAAGATTAATAGAATACATTATTTTAAATTGTATAGAAATAATTTCAAACTTCTTCTAAAAATAAAATGATCCTTACTCTTTATATTTGTGTCTCTATCTATTGTTTCTTTTCTTTGTTTTCATGTTTCATTAAACATCAATAAAGAACAGAGACCACATCTACACAGTTATGCTTTACTGCAGATAAGAATCACAGTTCAGATGAAGTGAGCAGTCAGTCACTCTTAGAAACAGCTCCTCTTGTCCCTTGCTCAATGAGAGAAGGATTAGCCTTCTGAGCAAGGACACAGCTCTTAGGTCTTCACTAGAATTTGTTTAAAAATCACCTGGATTTTTCTCTCTCAATTTCCAAGAATGCAACAAAATGCCAAGAAGCAAAACTGCCTAAGTACAGAGAAGTTGAAACATTTAAAGGCCTGTAATTTTTCAGAATCTACAAATTCAGTGACAGGTATCATTACAAAGATTTAATTACTGGAGTTTACTAAACAAAATGAAAATCACAGGAATAGAAACTAGGTATTTCTGTGAATAGCTAAGTGAGTAACTCTTTGCTGTTGATTATTTCTCTATTTCTTCCCTAATTTTCTTTTAAAACTCACCACACAGATTAAAGCACCTATTACTATAATCTCTGGAAGAATAAAACCTACAAATCTGAAAAACAAAATTTTACCAGCCCATAAAAATCTCTACCAGATTACCTATATTCAAGTAGTAACTACGTTAACACATTAAATGAAATTTTAAATTCTTACTAGTTGACTGACAAAACATCTATTTGTGTGGTTAAAGCACAGTCTAGCACATTTATATTATTTTCTTATGTCGTGCTGTAAATAGACTGCTGTCTCCCTATCTTTTTTTTTTTTTTTTTTTGCGGTATGTGGGCCTTTCACTGCTGTGGCCTCTCCCGTTGCGGAGCACACACTCCGGATGCACAGGCTCAGCGGCCATGGCTCACGGGCCCAGCTGCTCCGCAGCACGTGGGATCTTCCCGGACCAGGACACGAACCTGTGTTCCCTGCATCGGCAGGCGGACTCTCAACCACTGCGCCACCTGGGAAGCCCTGTCTCCCTATCTTTAACAGCAAACACATAATTAAGGAAGGTGCATTATGAGACCACCTGGGACTTTTGACCAAGCCCACAGCAGTGTCCTGACATAAAAAAACTACAGGAGAGAAGTATGTATTCTAAGAAGCCTTCCATGAACTTCCACATGAGGCTAAATACCTTTTACTAGACATAAATCCTTTCTCCCATAGCTCTCACTGCTTACTGCTTTCATAGTTCTTAGCAGAGGACATCAAAAAAATCTTTGCTCTCATTTGTCACCCCACACTAGACCATAAGCTCCTAGAGATCAGAAACACTGTCAAATTGCTCATTTTTGCAATCCCAGGACCCACCACAGTCCTTGGCTTAGTGATACTGCTATCTGGATTATAATTCTCAATTATTCTAGGCTACTTACTCATAAGAATTCCCTGAATAAAGTCAAGGCAGAGCTTGAGACTCTTGGGTATCTTTTCTCATTAACAGGCAACAACTTATCATCACCTGAAAGAAGTGATAGGTAAGACTTTTCTTCTTGATTATTTCCTAACAATTTTATCTCTATATTCCCAAATCTGTTTGGCTTTTATAGGAGATATATGTTTTTTTTTTTAATGATTAAATCTAACCGCAACCATGTTGGATTCATCTGCCAAAGGAATAAACATGTTTAGAAGATTTCAGGTCTACAGGAGCAAGCCTGGGGTCTAGGCCACAGCCCTGCCTCACAAAGATAGCAGAAGAGATTACTTAAGAATGTGCTTTGTCTTCTTCAAGAAAAAGAAGTATGAAAACTCAGTATTATTCCTGAAAACTTTTGTTATTCTGGGCTGATTAGAAATTTGCAAATAAGGTTAATTTACAGATAAGTATAATCTTTTCAAGGAACCCCTCTCTCTGTAGTTCCTGGTATAAATATATGTTTAAAATCCAGCTCATTTGAATTTATACTGATTTGGGGTTTTAAAAGTTATAAACTACATTTACCTTCCCAACTTTCTAAAAGATGACTGGGTGGGGAGGAAACAGGATATTACTATTTCACATTTAAAAACAGAGTAAAACTTATTCTCTCTCAATTTCCTTATAGTAATCTATCAGATTTTAAGTTTCTTGAAGGAGAACTTCTCCCTGTATCTACTGCAGTGCTTAGTTAAACTCAAGTTTGCCCCTCAGTAAAATAGTGTGATATAATGCAAAGAGGCCGGGCTAGGATTCAGAACTAAGTTTCCTACAGTTCTCTATATCTCAATATTCTCATCTGTAAATGTACCTAGTTCATTGTCCTGGTATAAACTTAAAAACAGGTTAACAAACATAAAATAATTTTTTAAAGTTATATGAAAATGTACTTATTAGGCTATCCTTCAAAATAATAAGAAAATCAGTAACTTTCTGTACAAGTTAGGTCAAAAGGAAATACGCTGATACTATTTTTTTAATTGAAGTCTAGTTGATTTACAATGTTGTGTTAGTTTCAGGTGTACAGCCAAGTGATTCAGCTATTTATATATATGTGTGTGTGTGTATATATCTTCTTATAAATATGTGTGTATATACATATTCTTCTTCAGATTCTTTTCCATTATACACTATTACAAGATACAGTTCCCTGTGCTATACAGTAGGTCCTTCTGATACTATTTTTATTTCAGGCAGGTTATAAATAATTTATAACAGAATGTCAAAATCTTTACTATAAGTTTGTATTAAAATACTAAAGTAAAATTCTTTACCTTTTCTAAGTCTTCAATTTCAGAACTGAAGTTTTTACCCTCATCCATCATTTCCTCTTCTTCAAGAGTTCTTTCATCATCATAGTCATGGACCAACATCTCAGCAGTGGGGTCAAAATCATGATCCTCAGAAGACAAAGACCCAACTGGAAGGAAACAAACTGAATCACTTTACAGGTTCACAAGGCTATTTACAAAAGAAAATAACTTGTGTCCTACTGCCAGTTCCTTAATACACTTGTCTAAAAGCAGTAGAAAAATGTGAGAAGGATTATGAAAGGAAGACTTCACAAGAGTCTTATATAGTGAGGCTAAAAACTTCAGTAGAAGGGAATATTAACTTTACTCAAATTCTAACCCTCAAATAAAGGTTCAAATCACAACAGAAATGTGGTTTTTAGAACAAACACAAATTTCCGTGAAGCAGCTATACAGCAATTCAGTCTCCAAAAGCACTACCTCACTTTTCACGTCTGTAACAGTATTTCAAGCTCCCCAGCATTAAACCATAAGAGCATGCTTTTCTTTGGACTACTAATAAAGTTCTTAAGGTTATGTGAAGGGAATACAGAAAATCGTATCTAAGAGCTTCGGAAGATGTATCCCATTGCAAGTTGTTTTAGTCAATTCCAACTTGTTTATAAGATGGTAATGCTTGGGAATTCCCTGGTGTTCCAGTGGTTAGGACTCTGCACTTCCACTACAGGGGTGATGGGTTCGATCCCTGGTTGGTAACTAAGATCCTGCAAGCCATGTGGTGTGGCCAAAAAAAAAAAGATGGTAATGGTTTTTAATGGCAAATCTGAAGTAAACAGGATACCCTGAAAACCAAGTGGAGAAATGAATACTATCCATAATCCCGAGAAAATGAAGTCAAATTTATGAAAAACAGGATTTTCTCCATTTGTTTTACTCTACTATGTAATTTAATTAGATTGCTCTCAGAGCAGGCAAGGAAAGAAGTATTAGAATCTTGGAGTGAAGAAAGGGAGAAATGGAAGGAAGCATATTCAACACAAAAAGTTTGACGTGTTTTTAGTCAAGCTATTTAATATTTTAAAATTTTAAACATTTAAGGACATTAAGATCATTACCAAAACACTGAACTAGACCAAAGATTTTTCACTATGGAAAAAACCACAGACAATTCAATGATTTTGATTCTGAGTTCAGAGAACTCTAATCATTAGCCCTAAAAATAATAAAATTCCTATGGGACTCTATTCTTTCGGAGGTTTACATTATAATGTTATTTTTTGAATGCTGAAAGATATTAACCTGCTCATTTTAAAAGCCTGTTGAAGTATAGGTAGTTTAAGTTAATTTTAGAGAAAGACGAATATTTGTTAAATAGCTGAAAAGCAGAACATCAACCATTACAAATTTTCTTTGAGAAGTTCCAGGAAACTTTTGGGGTATGCCAAAGTGTAGGGTATGAAGTAGATGGTAACTTTTCTACCTCCTTGAAAGCAGAGCTCTACCCTCTTTCTAATCCACATATCACTTGGCACACTTTAAGGCTTCCCCTGAAAGAGGAAAATGTTCATTCAATAACGGCCAGAAACAGAAGGGCCTGAGGGTCCACTCTTGGCTTTGTCCCTGGCTTTCTGGGACCTGAGGCAAGTCATTTAAACCGTCGGAGCCTGGGTCCAGTTTTTCATTTATAAAATTCATAGGGTTGGTTTAATGACCTCTAGTCTCTTCTGGTTCTAAAATGTTCTTAAAAATTGTTTAATTGATTATAAACAAGTTATAAGTTTGTTTAAACACCAAAACCACACTTTTTGCTTTTTATTTAGATTGTAATTTCTTAAAAGCAGACAGTGATGCAAAATGGAAAAATTCCATTATCATCCAGATGTTTGGCATCATGTACATAAATATTCTTTCCCTGAAATCAGCTATAACAAAGAAATGTTTGTCTCAAAATTAGAGAAACTTAAAACAATTTTTAAATGTAAAGACATAGCTATTTTCAAAATAGCCACAAATTTCTTCTCCTTGGTGTTAATTATTTTATAATACCTTAAACGATAATCAAGTGAGACATTAAAGGTTGACTAAAGACACGAAGTAATACGCAAGGAAATGGACTCTAAGGCAACATGCGGTAACAGAAGACTTGGGAGCCCATCCAGACTCTGCTATTAACTAGGTAACTCTCGGTAGAGTTATTTAGAAGTCTCCTCAAGTGTAAAATAAGGGAGTTGAAGAGGCACTTTTCCTGGAGACTATGAGAGGGAAAAGAGGCAGCCAAAAGGGGGCTGGAAAGAGAATAAGAAACTGAAACAAAGCTGTCCTTAACATTTCAGCACCATGAGGAAAGGTCTCTGCCATAGATGGGTTTCAGGGGCTCCACAAACCCCAAGTTATATGTAATTATCCATTATGTGCAGAGTTCTGGAGACAGAGTCCCTTGCTTTCATCAGATCCTGACAGGGGTTTCTAACACCAAAATGGTTAAGAAACACTGTCCTAGGTGATCTAATGTTGTCTCACCTCAAAAATTCTGTATTACCACTTTTCTTTGCCAAACTCAGAAAGTATGTGTTTCTTTTAATTAGGACAGCTTTATGTAACTCTCAATTTTGAATTTAATACAATCCACAGACACTTCTCAATTATGAAAAATGTATGAGATGAAATAAGGGAAGATGGAGAGTCAGGATTAATGATCAATATAAGCACCCCCAAAGTTCTGACAAATTAAAGAGACGATTTCTCAAAAAAATTAAAATCTAAATTAAACTGCTAAAGTTAGTGGAAAGTTTGGGAAAGATCTGGGATTAACCGTTTCAGGCTTGGAGAAAAAAACACGATATGTGAGAATTAAAGATCTATTACTTAAAAAGAACGTTTGTCAATTAGCAGCTCTGTAACAAAAGTATTCTTTTCAACATACCAGATAAAAGTGAGAAAAGAGTATAACTGTTCCTTCCTCCAACAGCTTAATTACCAAAATGAACACTGAAACCTCTTAAAAACAAATGATGAAAAACTCGCAAGACAAATTTCTGTTGAAAAAATTGAGCAATAGATCTTTGGGTCCCCATCACCCTTTGGGACCCACTGAAAAGTAAGAAAACGGGACAAACCTGGGCTCGAACTTCCAAAAGAAGCCTAGGAGAGAAAAGAAAACGTGCGGTTAGATCGCGCAGCCAGGGAAAGA
>NW_006777033.1:363075-384808 GCF_000442215.2 Lipotes vexillifer | reverse complement strand
CGACAGGGCGCAGAGGAGGCGGGCCCAGCGCTCCTCCGCAGCTGCCAAAAGTGCAAGACGTAGCTTCGCTCCAATCGCTCCCGGCCCCTTTCGGGCCCCTCTTGGCTGCCTCGCCTTCCTCCCCGAGTCCGTAGTGTACAAACTCGCACACCGGGGACGAAGCCCCGTGTCTAACTGGCAACTCCAAGACTCCGCTTGGAGCTCAGCAAGTTACAAAGTAGAGAAGCACAACCCAGAGCAGTCGGCTCACAGCATCGGTCCCCCATACCCCGGCATCTCAGGAGTCCCCAAAATCCCACCTGGCTCTCCACGGCCCCAAACAACAACTCGCAACCTAACACCCTTTCCTGTAAGGGACTCGCCCTGCGCATCCAGTCCACCTCCTGGGGCCCAATTCCTGGGCTGTCCTCTGCCCCCGAGCGTAGCCAGCTCTCAACCGGACACTCGCCCCCAAACCAAAGCTCAAGCCCCCCCATACTCTCTCCGGCGTCCGGAGACGCGGATCCGAAGTCCCAGAGATGCTGGTTCCTTCCAGGGTGTTCAGTCGCTCCCCGGGCCCGCCAGCGAGCCCCTCGCCCTAGCGGGCTCCTGACGAGGGGCTTCTGCTGCGCCACCCCCTCCCCCCAAGCTCACCAGTCCCGGGGGACACGGCCAGGGCAGCTCCGCTCGCCCTGCCTCCCCCCTTAAGCTCGGAGGAAAGTGGGGCTACCGAAAGTCCGTGGAGAGAGCGTCGAGGGTCTTGGTCCTCCCCGTTTACCCACAGAAGCTCCCGCACCTCCCGGGCTGCGGGGCGGGGAGTCCCGCTCGCCTCTCACGAAGCCCAGCGGCCGCGCATCCCGCTCGCCTCCGCGCCCGGAGCAAAGTGGAGCGTGAGGCTCCTTCGCACTGCAGCCTGGACCCAATGGGCTGGGGGCACAGAACACTCCTCCAGCAGGGCAGTGGCGCAGCCCGCTCCCCGCTTTGCAATCCGGCCGCGGAGGGGGGGATCGGCCGGTTTCCACCCACCCCGGCCCCAGGAGGCGGCGCGGAGGCTTCGGCGGCCCGCGTCAGCTGCCCGGGGGCACGGCACGGCGGCGTCCGCGGGCCGGGGTTCGCTGCCGCCGGCCACCGCCTCCCGTCCGGCCCCGTCGCCCGGCCGGGTCGGGGCAGGAGCCGCCGCGGCCTAGTCCCGGAGGGAGACAGCTCCCGCGCCCGCTCCCGCCCCCCGGCCGGCCCCGCCGCCGCCCGTCACCGCCCCGCGGCCCCGCGCCGCCACGCCGCCCCCCGCAGGGCCGCGGGAAGGGTCCCGGATCCCCCAAGCCGGCTCGGGGACCGCGGGAGGCCGCCGGGCACCCGCTCCAGCCCGGCCGCTCCTGCCCGGTTTCCCTGCTCACCTCCGCCATATTGGTACCTTTAGGGCGAACGAGCAGCGCCGAGCCCAGTCCCCGGATGGGGAGCCTGAGCCAATAGCAGCCGCCGCCGCCGCCGCCGCCGCGGCGGTCCGCCCGGCACCCGCCCGGCGGCGGAGGCGGCTCGGCCCCTTATAGGGCAGGGCGACCCGCGACACCCCCAGCCCGCTCGCAAGCCCACCCCATCCGGCGCCCCTCGCCGCGCCCCGCGCCCGCTGCGGGCGCCTCGACCCGCACCCGCGCTCACCCGCCCTTCGCCTCTCGACTGGAGTAAAGTTCCTGCCGAATTGGAGGCAGACGGGGATGGATGGAAACATCGGCGCAGGACAGACCCATGTCCACCCAGTCGAGGCCCAAGAACCGGCCGGGGCGGCTGCGGACCGACCGACAGACGCTCCAGTCCGGGAGGGCGTTGGGGAGAGGGGCAAGAGACTTGGAGGGACAACTCGACAGACTTCCCTAAGTAAGAAGAGAGGAGGTGGTGGATGGCCGAGAGGAAGCCCCGAGAAATGGAAGAAGTGGCTGATGGACTGCAGTGTCAGTCCAGAACGAGAGGACAGCGACCAGGCATTTTGCGGTTTCCCCTAAGAGACCTGCAGGGATGGGGGATGCAGATCAGCGTACACTGGCCCATGGAGTGGACGGTGGAAGTGGTCATTTGCCAAACAGGCTTTGGAAGATAGTGACAGTACGGAAGAAAAGGCAAAAGATCAACAGGGCAAAGAAGTGATAGTGAATAGAGTTGCACGATTCAAAGAAGGTGCTTGTAAAATACAAACTCTGCACATTCGGGAAAAAAAATTAGAACAGTACTAGAGGTTGTTAATTGCCAAATAGGGTGATAAGGGAATAGGGTTGATCCCAAATAGGGATGACCCAGAGGTACACACTTGATAGACCTGTGGAAGAGCAGGAATACTAAAGGGCCGGAAACTGACCCACCTCCCACCTCCCTCCCAAAAGGTCAAACATTTGCTTAGGGTCAAATGAGAAAGTAGACCTGTGGGCAAGTGGATGGGTTGAGGATGGAGGACAAGGTTTAAGAGGTGTACCTTCTCCTAGGCATGTCTTATGGCCGTTTGGTCTTCATTGGGAGACCTAAGTCTAACTCCTGGCAGTTCCATTTTCACACTGAACAACTCTGAGCAAAGTACACAAAAATATTCACCAACAACTCGTTGGTAGCCCACAGAGGTAAATCCTGCAAGAAGTTCGAGTCCGTATTCCTAGTTGCCTTGGCACAGAGGTGTCTTGAGGCAGGAGGCCAGAAATAATATGTATGGAAAACAAAGTAAAAAAAAAAAGAAAAAGTGGAAAAGAGAAGTCGACTGTAAGTTCCTGGATATGTGAGATGCAAACACAATTAGAAAAGTATAGCAGGGCCCTATGGAAACTTGGAGAAGAGTGTAATCTCAGACACCAGAGCTCTTCTATCAACTATTGCTAAAACACGTAATATTAAATAATAGAATTGAGGTTATTTGCCGTAATCTCACAAATTGAGAGACTGTTTAGAAGCTTAAACTTTCCATTTTTTTAGTCCAAACATGAAAGGTCTGGATTTTAATCCGGGGTTGCCTTCGATTCTCCCCTCCAATGGTGGAGACTGGATTATGGATAGGAGGGGAGAGGATTACTTTCAACCTTTTTAAGCAAGGCATCTCAAAATTAAAGTTATTCCACTGGTGAAAGTTATTTATTTATGGAAATTTTAGGAGAAAAGTCACCCCAACCATTTCAAAACATCATAAAGACATGGAAAATTACACTTTCCCTGCTGTGAAAGATATCTTTCGACATTTTGTCCAGTCAAATAACTCAAAAACAGCTGAACTTTGAAACCAGAGGGCTTGGCACACATTGTATGTACTGTCCTCAATGAGGCGTTTAGAGTTTTCAAAGTAAAAAATGGCTTGAAATTAAGTGATTAACTTTAGAAAAGTGGTAGTGAACACATCCCATGGGCAGAGCCATTAAACAATGCCCTGAGCTGGACCACAGGCCACGCCACCACAGAATGGGGTTGGGATCGAGTCATGAAGAAAGTGTCTCCAGCAGCCTGTCTTGTCATACTTAACACTAAGGAGAAACGTTTCCTTCATAGCAAAACGTGGCTAATCCAAACTATAAATGTGGCCTTAGGTTCCATTTTGCCCTATCTAAGAAATATACAGACTCCTGCACTTGCGTAAACTTAGTAGAGAGTCTGCAGATTCTCTTTCTATTAAACTATTAAACTATAAAGATTTTGCACAGGCAGTTGTAATTTTGGCTGCGTATATGCTCTCCATCCTAGTACGTAATTCATGTAGTCTATGTCCAGGCTATTAAATAAGGATTCATAGAAAGATAAGTGAAGCTAAATTAATTTGCAGATTCAGGAAATAGAGCCACTTTCCACTCCTAATCCCCAGAGAAAAAGTATACCACCCAGTCTTACATAACACATTCCTTTTATGATAAAGTGTGTAAAGTCTACTGTTTGTACATGGATCTTTCAATCTTTTTGATGACAAGGCTTCTAGCAGTTGGTACAGATAAAAAGTCCCCTTGTTCTAGGGAGCTGAAATAAAAAATTACTTTTTACTGTTGTTATTATTATACACAACAGGTGGCATTATATAGAAAGTAAGTCCTATGCTGGACTCTGGGCACAATGGGATCACCGTAAACGTCCTTGTCAAAGCTTACCGTGTAACTGAGTAATTTTTATACGTGGTGGATGGGAATCAGAGCAAGGAAAACTCAAAACTGAAACCACAGTAACACCTAAGGAGAACCAAAATGTAATAACATCCTCCAGCCATCTTTAGAAATGAAATAAATCAAGAAAAGATTATAAATGTATGGTTTAAGATGTCTTACAATAAATATATACAATAAGAAAATGTACATATAAAAAATGAGGGCCAGTGAAACTAATTAGGCTAGGTGATTAACACCAGAGAAGAAGTTAGAACAAGAATATGCAGGTAATGAGGTGTGATACACAACATGAGAGTTAAACCATAAATTTGGCTTAGAGCTTTCTGGAGCTAAAGCAAAAAATAAAAAATAAATAACAATCGTTGCTTGATTCGCACTGTCCTTGAGAAGAAATGTACAAATTCTTCCATGGAAACAAAGCTTTTCAGAACCTTTAAAGAAATGTCTTGCCTGAGCTACATAATAATGTAGTACTGTAGAGGGCAATATCCTCTACCAGGTCCTCAAAGGGCACTCACAGGGTTTGCAACACTGTTTCTTTTAGTGATCATCCATGAAAGTTGAGGGCATCCTATAAATGTATGACCTACTGAAAGCAGTTTTAACAGGGCCACGGTAATGCAATACAAATATTTAGCTTTCTACAGATTCCATCTAACCCAAATAGACTATCCAAAGTTAATGTCTCAGTCTCAAGTGCCTGTGCTAGTCAGGCAGGCGCAACGAACACGTGAAGCTGGCCATTGTGAAGACTAAAGTAGGGGCAAGAGCAAACCAGTAGACAGTAACCCTAACGGAATGGAGCAGCCACTAACTCAGTCTCAGCAGACTGGCTCTAGCCTTGTGAGAATGTGGGCCCAGTGCTTCCAGGCATTCTCAATTTCCAAGAACATCTGGAAAGCCAGATTTTTATGTGACATCTCCTGGTTTTTAAAATTTATCAACTAATTTTAAAAAAATGTTCAACACAATGTAGATTAAATAAACCACGTTAAATAAATCACGTGAACTGTGAGCTTCCAGTTTGCAGACTCTTAGAATCTCTTAACCTTACCTCTCAACATGGCTTCGGGTAAGACTGTAATACCAACATTTCGGCTCGCTATCACATCAAAATTTTTGCATTTTTCTAAACATATCCATTTTTCCTGTGTGAAACTCAAATATTTCTTGACGGAATGGATGACTACTCTCTGAGAAAGCTAATTCACTTAACTCACTGTAGTAAGCTTTGCCTAAACAAAGATTGTTAACAGAAGGGAGATGGTCTGTGTAGTTATTAAAAAAAGAAAAGAAAAGAGCTTTCACAGAGACAAAAAAGAGAGAATGAATCCTCAGTTCATTACAAAGAAAAAAGGAACCTGGTCCACTGATATGAGAATCTACTGGACCCATGAGTCAAGGATGTCCTTGAAACAAGATGGACGTTATCAGGCTAACATACCTTTGTAAGGCAACCCAATTGTAAGATCTTATAACAGTAATGTCCCTTAATTTAAGGGCCATTCTCAAAAGAATTTTGTTTTGTTTGTTCTGTTTTGCGGTACGCGGGCCTCTTACTGTTGTGGCCTCTCCTGCTGTGGAGCACAGGCCGCGGACGCGCAGGCTCAGCGGCCATGGCTCACGGGCCCAGCCGCTCCGCGGCATGTGGGATCTTCCCGGACCGGGGCACGAACACATGTCCCCTGCATCGGCAGGCGGACTCTCAACCACTGCACCACCAGGGAAGCCCCTCAAAATAATTTTGAATAACTGTATCCCTTTCCACATATCCAAGTTGACATCTAATTTTTTTATTATAAATGTAAATAGGTGCAAAGGATATATTAATACTTTCCAACATATTGTAATGGTGGTCATTTAAAAAGCCCGTGAGCCATGGCCGCTGAGCCTGCGCTCCGCAACGGGAGAGGCCACAACAGTGAGAAGCCCACGTATTGCAAAAAAAAAAAAAGGCCTAAAAGCTTATTATATTTCCTTTATTTCAAACAATATATTGTGAAAATTTCTTCTTACATCTTATTAACTCTAGTTATATTAAGAAAAAAAAATTCTTATTTCTCTAAGATTGACCAAAACAACCATAAGTACTGACAATTGCTTTGTAGTTGTATGCTGTACTGTATTAGAATGGAAGCTAGAGAAAGTTCTGAAAAAGCTGAACTCAACAACGTCAGAATTTTAGCAAAAAGTAACTGGGGCAACCAGCTTGGAGATCTGGGTTTGAGATGGAACACACAGGGCAAGGATATAGGGACTTCTCTTGATGGAGGAACATTGCCACTTCCCAAGGCAAGTATTAGAACTAATTTAACGGCTGCATAAATTATCTTGAAGAAAGAATGCACAACTCAAGGAGTGCCAGTGACTTTGCTCTCCATTCCCTTCAATCAATATACACTGGGTTTACTTGAAATGGGAGACTCCAATCTTCTGTACTCTTGGTTGGCTTCTCACAGTGTGAGCACCTTGCTGCCCTGAGTATAATTCTGGTGTTTAAAGATACTTTTTTTTTTTTTTTTTGGTACAGTATGACCTATAAATATAAGCCATAGTATTTAGGCTTAAAGTATAGACACTTTCCTAAGCCTTCTTTTTTTCAGTTCAATTTCTTCTAAAATTATTATCATGAAATGTTTCAGGAATATCAAAATATATGCTATTTAAATAGTTTTTCCTCCTTTTTCATTTAGTTGCACAACCAAATGTAAATACAGTGTGATTCCACATTACATGCATTTATTGAGTACCTATATATATATTTTTTTGGCCGCACCATGCGGCATGTGGGATCCTAGTTCCCCGACCAGGGATCGAACTCGTGCCCCCTGCAGGGGAAGTGCAGAGTCTTAACCACTGGACAGCCAGGGAAGTCCCTTGAGTACCTATTAAGTACATATTTTTTCGTATAGTCTTCTTCATCATCACCTTGGAGGCAGCTGTTATTGTCTCCACCTTATAGATAAGGAAACTAAGGCTCAGAGAAATTCAAACTTATCCAGCTTTTAAATGACAGAGCTGAATTTGGGCCCAAGTCTGCTTGAATTTAAAGCCTGAGCTCTTTTCTTCATATTAAGATGTTAATGAGTGAACCAAGAACCATTAGAAAACAAAAAGATAGCATTTAAGTGAAATCTTGATAATTTTATAAACGAGACTAAGCAATCTCCCTTGGGAAAAAACAAGTGCTAAACTAAGGGACCAACTTTTAGAATAACCTATGAAACTGGATAAAAGAAAAATGTGTATCAGATCAACTTATTGCAACAATACAGTAAGGAAAATAATCTGAGTTATACAGTACTTAAAAGACGGTAAGCGGAGGGCACAGAGACCATGTCCGTCTCAGTCCATTTTTTTGCAGACATCTGGCCTAGCACACTGCTTGGCACACAGTGCATGTACACTCATATATGTACTCATATGTACAAAATATATTTGAATGAATGAATCTGGATCTAGTTCAATGGTAGCCACTTCCTTAGAGAGAAATGACCTAAGGTATACAATAATGATGATAATAGGCAATGAGTCCTAATGCATCATTAGGAACGGTATTACAGAGGCAACGGTCATTCACTTATTAATCCATTTACAAACCATTTCCATCCCTGGCCTTTGGTTAGATTGGCACTGCCCATGTGGTACACGTACCAGGAAGCCCAGCCACAGACACCAGCCCTCTGACTTCACTGTGCAGTCAGGCAGCCCTACTGCTCTCTTGTTCTGACATGTTGTGGGCCTTTCTCCTTCCTCCACCTCAGATACCCAACTCTCCTCGATGTCATACCACAGAGTAATGTCCCACAGGGATCCCTTACCTGTGTGACTCACTGGGACATGCTTCTTTGGCTTTTACTCTCAGCATCTCCCTGAGACCTCCACTCACCCATAACTGAAAGTTTTTCCTGGCCCATACTGGCCACATCAGCTCTACCTGGCCTTCCATTCGGGAGAAAAAGGGACATATGATCTCACTGTGCTGGGATCTATAAGGAGATTCATCATAAGTCTATACTGCAAAACAGCTCTCCTCATTCACTAACTTGTATTTCAACTTTTGAAATACTTATGCCCCAACATTTATATTTACACACAAATGAATCCACCCCACCACTGGGTGGATTTCTCTCCAAAATTACCATGTCAAAGTTGTACAAGAACAAGCCTATACTTTGGGAGAACTTCTCTCAATAGAAAGAAGAACTTCTCTCAATAGAAAGATGTATCAGAAACATCTTATGTGCTGTTAGTTTGCTACGGCCACCATCACATAGTACCCCAGGCTCGGTGGCTTAAATAACAGAAATTTATTTTCCCACAGTTCTGGAGCTAGAAGTCAAAGACCAAGGCGTCAGCAGGTTTGGCTTCTCCTGAGGCCTCCCTCCTTGGTTTGCAGATGGCTGCCGTCTCACTGTATACTCACATGGCCTTTCCTCTGTGCACACGTATCCCTGGTGTCTCTTTGTGTGTCCAATTATATATATATAATTTCCAATTATAAGGACATCAGTCAGATTGGATTAGGCCCACCCTAATAGCCTCATTTTAACTTAGTTATGTTTTGAGAGGCCCTATCTCCAAATATAGTCATAGCCTGCAGTACTGGGAGATCAGGACTTCAACATATTAATTCAGGGGAGGGGGGAAATGATTCAATCCATAACATGCGCCCCCTCAGATTCTTTCCACCCAATCTGCCTCTCACACTTGCAGCCTCCACTGTGGATGACCAATTCCATGCACACAGCTCCTGCTGGTATCTGGCTTCTTCTGCCATTTCTGCACTCAGACAATAAATAGCTGCAAAGCATGGAATCTGGCTTCCTGAGTGACTGTTAGGAGGATTGGATGGTGTAAGCCAAAAACGTGGAGGTTTGAATTCCATAGGAGGTAAGCTTAGATGAATGGGGATGTGGGAGACTGCAGGGCGCCAGGCAATTAAATTCCCTTTCCTCCCTCCCTTGAGTGGATGACTCTGGGGCACAGTTTCTCCACCCAGCCTGTCCTGAGATGTCCAGTGGTTGAGCAGATGTACTTGCTGAGTGACTTGCTGGGTCTCCTGTGGCTTTGTCAAGAAACAATGACCAGCATGGTTATGTATCACCTTGCATTGCTTCCCATCCTTCCCTGTTTAACTTCTCTCTTTCTTCACTCTTGCTACCATGGCTTTGCACTTCCCCAAATCATCATCTCTTAATCCTTGTCTCAGGCTCTATTTCCTAGGGAACCCAAGATAGAACACTGGCATACTTGCCAGCTGGAAAATGAGACTGAAAAAGCAAAAACAAAAACAAAAAAACAACCCTGTTAATTAAAGACAAACATTGACAAGGAATCTTGGGGCTGATTCAGAGCTGAATACCATGTAATCAATAACATGCTCCTGCATTATATACATCATGTTCAGAGGACTCATCACTCTTTATGAAATATGAGATTAGAAAGTATATCAGTTGGTTCCAACTGGGAACCATTCTAAGATTTAAAACAAAGAAAATTAATCCATGAATTGGTTACATAGGCCATAGGTTTGGCTGAGATGCCAAACAGAGGACTGTGAAGCAATCCATAGATTTGCAAAAGCAGAAAGTGCTACGCCTTCTAAGCTGGAAAGACAAAAGGAAGAATCAATGTTACCACAGCCCAGAGGCCAGTCACTGGGGGAAGCTGGCACTACTGTATGCTTGACTAGCTACAGCTGAAGATACAGCTGTGCTGGAGATGCAACTAGGCATAGAGAGAAAAGGACAAATACCCTGGTTTTTCTCTTCCCCCCTCCAATTTCCTGCCAGTGCCTCCCATTACCTGAACTGGGAAGAAGCCAGCGGACCCAGGAGCTTGGAAAATGCAGCCTGCAGGAATTGGCGCCTGTCATATGGAGCAGTTCAAGGGAAGGATATAGAGTGAAATTAACAGCACAGGGTAAGGACTGGCCCAGAAAACAAGACAAGTTAACTTGGAGAAGTTGTTAGAAGGTCAATAACTTGGAGAAGTTGTTAGAAGGTCAATAACTTTACAGGTCAATGTACTGTACCTTGGGGGGAAAATATATATGTAACACAGCTATAGCATAGTGCACATTGGAATAAAACAGCCCTGAGTTCAAATGTTATTCACACATGTGACCTTGGAAAAGTCATTTAATTTATCTGAACCTCAGTTTCCTCTTGTCAATCTGTGTTGTAACCCGCTTAGAAACGATGTGTAATGCTTTAGAATTGTCCCACTGAGGGGTGAGGAAGTTGGAATTTTATCCACTAATTCCCATTGAAGGTCACTCCTGGCATTCACTCCTGGGCACTTTTGGCCTGCCCTTCCTTCAGGAGGGCCAGGCCCACTGTCTCAGGCAGAGAACAACCTTAGGCAGAGAGATGCGGGAAACAGGTGTGAACAGGTATTGTCCAAAGACAACTCCAGGGTAGACTGAGGAATATGGATCAAACATTGGCAGTATCTGTTGCTGACATATAACTGAAAAAGATCTGGGAATCATAATGGACCACAATCCAGCCTTAAATCAGCACAGTTGTGCTTTCATGTCTCCCTAGACCAGTGCTTTTCAAACTTTTCTGACCAATATCCACAGTTAGAAATATAATTTTACATTGTGACCCAGTACACGTGTGTTTGTATACTTATATATAACTTAAACAAAAGTTTCATTAAACAACATTTATTCTAAGTAGCATGGACTCTGATATCTTTCTATTTCATTAGACTTTTTAAAAGAAAGGTTGCAAGTCACAAAATTGATTTCATGACCCTCTAAAACCCTCAGTGTATTTTCTTAGCTACTCTAAGTGTGGGCTGCTGCCGTGACAAGTTAAGGAACTGGAGCCAGAATGTAAATAAACTTTGTCACTATGCACTAAAGTCATTAAGCACTAAATTCAGCTGACATTTTTTCATAGCAAGATATTCTCAATGAAGGAAGCAATATGTGTTGATTCATATTTTGGCTCAAGCTCCTTCTCTAGTCAGAGACGAACAGCTCATGTTGGTCTACTACTACCAGACCAAAGTACTACTCTGAGTAGTACTACCCTAGACCACACTTGAATGGGGTTTAAAAAATGGCTTGTTTTAAGGGTAAAGAAAGAACTTTTCTAACATTTGCCCTTCTCTCTTGTTAAAAGATCCCTAGTCCTCCAAAATCTTCCTCAGTTTTTTCTTGGGGTCTCTAAGGGTCATCTCTGATGATGTCATCAAACCACATTTACAGATGGTCCCCACCCTCTCCTTAGTGCCCAGGCTAGAAGCAAGGGTGAAGATGACTGCCCACCCCCTCTGCTCACCCCTGCAAGAAGGACCACGTGGTCCATGCTCCTGGTTCCCTGTTCCTGCTGCCACCCAGCCTATGGGGAAATGAGATTCGAGTTCCACTTCTGTGGACCAGAAAAGGAGGAAAACGGGGTCCTACACTGCAGCTGTGGGCCCCTTCTCCAGGCTGCAGGTGGGTTCTGTGAAGCTACTATCTTCCAGGACAGCAATCCTCAAACTGGAGGATGCTAGGGCAGTGGGCCTCAACCAGCAGCGGTTCTGCTGCGCCCCACCCCCTGCCGCCGCCCGGCCCCTGGAACATTTAACAATATCTGGAGATGTTCTTGGTAGTCAAGCTGGGGCAAGGGGGGGTGCCACTGGTATTTTAGTAAGCAGAGGTCAAGGATGTCGGTAAATATCCTACAATCCACAGGATAGTCCCCACAACAAAGAATTAAATAACCCGAAACACCAGTAGTGCTGAGACTGAGAATCCCCAACCCCAGGGTACATGTAGGCTTCCCAGGGGTGAGCAGGCAGATTGTTCTAAGCTGATTGGTTACTTATCTTCAATTCCATTTGTAATCTTTCCTAAATTTGGTCTTCCACAGTCTGCCAATTCTCCTTTCCCACCTCCCTTTTTTTTTTTTTGCGGTACGCGGTTCTCTCACTGTTGTGGTCTCTCCCGTTGCGGAGCACAGGTTCCGGACGCGCAGGCTCAGCGGCCATGGCTCACGGGCCCAGCCGCTCCGCGGTATGTGGGATCTTCCCCGACCTGGTCACAAACCCGTGTCCCCCGCATCGGCAGGCGGACTCTCAACCACTGCGCCACCAGGGAAGCCCCCCACCTCCCTTTTACAATGACCCTTTCCCCAAATCCCAAATAAACATTCCCAGGAATAAAAACTTCCAAGACACCCCGTAAGGGACAATCTGAGTCTACAGCTCCCTCCTGTGAGAAGGAACTGTGAGGTAGTTCCCTGGGTGCAAAGCAAAAGAGCTTCATAAAAACACTAGAGCAGCAGCATCTTGTTTCATGCAGGTGACAAACTCCTGCAAGCCTCTGAAACTTATGCAGCCATCTATATGTCTTAGAATTATAATCCAAAAGTAAGATAAGTTGATCACAGGGAGACATATGAACACATTTATATTAATTGATAAATGAAGTCATATTTTTTTTCTAACTGAAAATTCAATCTGGTTAATGGGTCTGACAATGAGGACTGGCTTCACCATTTCATTTATACAGCAGACATTTCCATAAACTAAATTGGCTAAATCTGCAGGCCAAGGAACAATATATGATATGCCAGAAATGACATCTTTTTCAATTATTTAGATTTATAATAGAAATATTTACATGTTAACTTAAAAATGTGAAAGGAGGGCGACACTGTTGGTGTGACTGTAAGCTGGTGCAGCCCCTGTGGAAAACAGTATGGAGGTTCCTCAAAAAACTAAAAATAGAATTAACACATGATCCAGCAATCCCATTCCTGGGCATATATCTGGAAAAAACTATAATTCAAAAAGATGCATGCATCCCTATGTTCACAGCAGCACTATTCACAATAGCCAAGACATGGAAACAACCTAAATGTCCATTGACAGATGAATGGATAAAGAAGATGTGGTACTAAGATCAGGAACAAGGCAAGGTTGCCCACTCTCACCACTATTATTCAACAGAGATTTGGAAATTTTAGCCACAGCAATCAGAGAAGAAAAAGAAATAAAAGGAATCCAAATTGGAAAAGAAGTAAAGCTGTCACTATTTGCAGATGACATGATACTATACATAGAGAATCCTAAAGATGCTACCAGAAAACTACTAGAGCTAATCAATGAATCTGGTAAAGTAGCAGGATACAAAATTAATGCACAGAAATCACTTGCATTCCTATAAATGAATGATGAAAAATCTGAAAGTGAAATTAAGAAACCACTCCCAGGGCTTCCCTGGTGGTGCAGTGGTTGAGAGTCCACCTGCTGATGCAGGGGACACGGGTTCGTGCCCCGGTCCGGGAGGATCCCACGTGCCGCGGAGTGGCTGGGCCCGTGAGCCATGGCCAATGAGAGAGCTAATCAATGAATTTCCTGCGCGTCCAGAGCCTGTGCTCCACAGCGGGAGAGGCCACAGCAGTGAGAGGCCCGCGTACTGCAAAAAAAAAAGAAAAAAAAAGAAAACACTCCCATTTACCATTGCAACAAAAAGAATAAAATATCTAGGAATAAACCTACTTAAGGAGACAAAAGACCTGTATGCAGAAAATTATAAGACACTGATGAAAGAAATTAAAGATGATACAAACAGATGGAGAGATATACCATGTTCTTGGATTGGAAGAATCAACATTGTGAAAATGACTATACTACCCAAAGCAATCTACAGATTCAATGCAATCCCTGTCAAACTACCACTGGCATTCTTCACAGAACTAGAACAAAAAATCTCACAATTTGTATGAAAACACAAAAGACCCTGAATAGCCAAAGCAATCTTGAGAAAGAAAAATGGAGCTGGAGCAATCAGGCTCCCTGACTTCAGACTATACTACAAAGCTACAGTAATCAAGACAGTATGGTACTGGCACAAAAAAAGAAATATAGATCAATGGAACAGGATAGAAAGCCCAGAGATAAACCCATGCACATATGGTCACCTTATCTTTGATAAAGGAGGCAAGAATATACAGTGGAGAAAAGACAGCCTCTTCAATAAGTGGTGCTGGGAAAACTGGACAGCTACATGTAAAAGAATGCAGTTAGAACACTCCCTAACACCATACACAAAAATAAACTCAAAATGGATTAAAGACCTAAATGTAAGGCCAGACACCATCAAACTCTTAGAGGAAAACATAGGCAGAACACTCTATGACATAAATCACAGCAAGATCCTTTTTGACCCACCTCCTAGAGAAATGGAAATAAAAACAAAATAAACAAATGGGACCTAGTGAAACTTAAAAGCTTTTGCACAGCAAAGGAAACCATAAACAAGACAAAAAGACAAACCTCAGAATGGGAGAAAATATTTGCAAATGAAGCAACTGACAAAGGATTAATCTCCAAAACATACAAGCAACTCATGCAGCTCAATATCAAAAAAACAAACAACCCAATCCAAAAATGGGCAGAAGACCTAAATAGACATTTCTCCAAAGAAGATATACAGTCTGCAAACAAACACATGAAAGAATGCTCAACATCATTAATCATCAGAGAAATGCAAATCAAAACTACCCAGTCAGAATGGCCATCATCAAAAAATCTACAAACAATAAATGCTGGAGAGAGTGTGGAGAAAAGGGAACACTCTTGCACTGTTGGTGGGAATGTAAACTGATACAGCCACTATGGAGAACAATATGGAGGTTCCTTAAGAAACTAAAAATAGAACTACCATACGACACAGCAATCCCACTCCTGGGCATATACCGTGAGAAAACCATAATTCAAAAAGAGTCATGTACCACAATGTTCATTGCAGCTCTATTTACAATAGCTAGGGCATGGAAGCAACCTAACTGTCCATCAACAGATGAATGGATAAAGAAGCTGTGGCACATATATACAATGGAATACTACTCAGCCATAAAAAGAAACGAAATTGAACTATTTGTAGTGAGGTGGATGGACCTAGAGTCTGACAAACAGAGTGAAGTAAGTCAGAAAGAGAAAAACAAATACCGTATGCTAACACATATATATAGAATCTAAAAAAAAAACTGGTCATGAAGAACCTAGGGGCAAGATGGGAATAAAGACACAGACTTACTAGAGAATGGACTTCAGGATACAGGGTGGGGGAAGGGTAAGCTGGGACAAAGTAAAAGAGTGGCATAGACATATATACACAAACAAATGTAAAATAGATAGCTAGTTGGAAGCAGTCACATAGCACAGGGAGATCAGCTCGGTGCTTTGTGACTACCTAGAGGGGTTTGATAGGGAGATTGGGAGGGAGGGAGATGCAAGAGGGAAGAGATATGGGCACATATGTATATGTATAACTGATTCACTTTGTTATAAAGCAGAACTAACACACCATTGTAAAGCAATTATACTCCAATAAAGATGTTAAAAAATAAAATAAAATAAAATAAAAATGTATGGATAAAAAAAAAGATGTGGTACATATATACAATGGAATACTACTCAACCATAAAAAAGAATGAAATAATGTCATTTGCAGTAACATGGATGGAACTAGAGATTATCATACTAAGTGAAGTCAGTCAGAAAGAGAAAAACAAATACCATACAATATCATTCATATATGGAATCTAAAATATTACACAAATGAACCTATCTATGAAACAGAAACAGACTCTCAGACATAGAGAACAGACTTGTGGTTGCCAAGGGGGAAGGAGGTGGGGGAGGGATGGATTGGGAGTCTGGGGTTAGTAGATGCAATCTATCATATACAGAATGGATAAACAAGGTTTTACCGTACAGCACAGGGAACTGTATTCAATATCCTAAGATAAACCATAATGGAAAAGAATATAAAAAGCATGTACATACATATGTAACTGAATCACTTTGCTGTACAGCAGAAATTAACACAACATTGTATTATAAATCAACTATAATTCAACTTAAAAAAATGTGAGAGGAAGGGTGATAGAAGCCAGAATAGAGGTTACCTATGGGTAAGACAGGGCAGGTATCAATAAGAAGGGAGCATGAAGGAGCCTGCTAAGGTGCTGGAAATGTTCTACGTCTTTACCTTGGTGGTGGTAACGTGAGTGTATAAATATGGAAAAATTCACTGAGCCTTACACTTAAAATCTGTGTACTTTAGAAAAGTTATATTTTAATAAAAGCAAGAAAAAAGTAAAGGGTTTTTTTCAAAATTCTTTTGTGAGAGTATTCAAGCAAAAAATGTTGCAGACTACTGCTTTGGGAGAATGAGAGGACTAGATTTTCCTGGCTTTTTTCCTAGTTTTCCTATAGCCATGGTCTAAAACATGTCTCTTCTGTCCTCTATCCTCAAGACTCCTTCTCCCTAACCAGGCTCATTTGCTTCCCAAGCCCTTCCACTAAGCCCCTGGAAGTTATATTCTGTGATCAACACACCCCTACACCATGAATCACTTCCCAGGCATTTCCCTCCACCACCTGCCTTAACTGAAATCTACCTCCTCTCCTTGACTGCCCCTGCCCAGGACACCATCTTTTCAGACTGCACAGACCTCAGAGTCAGGAGGGGAGGTCTATGGCCTTGCTCTTCTGATAGGAAGCAGGGTGCTGCACCCTCTGAGAATCCTAGCACTCAGTCTTACAACCTTTGCCCCAGTCACTATCATTTACTGACTGCCTGGCCACTGCCCTTCACCCACCAAGGATTTGGTGTACACACAGCCTTCTCTGCCTCAATCCCTGCTATTCTCTTGATTACATTTACACTTAACAGAAGATTTCAATTTCGATAAAGTCCAGTGTATCCCTTTTTTTAAATGGCTGGTGCTTTTGTAGCTTATGTAATTTTTGCCCACTCCAGGTTTTCAGAGATTTTCTCCAATATCTTTTTTTCAAAATATGTTATAGTTTTAACTTTAACATTTAGGTCTATGATCTAGTTTGAGTTAATTTTTATGTATTGTGTGAGTTAAAGATCAAGGTTAATTTTTTCTATATAGATACACAGTTGTCCCAGCACCATTTGTTGAAAAGCTTTCCCCATTGAAATAACTTGGCACTTTTGTCAAAAATCAACTGAGTACAGTGGTCCCTCAGTATCTGTTGGGGGTTGGTTCCAGGACACCCCCCCACTCCCACCCCCACTTAGATACCAAAATCCACAGATGCTCAAGTCCCTTATGTAAAATGGTATGGTATTTGCATATAACCTAAATCCTCCCATACACTTTAAATCATCTCTAGATTACTTACAGTACCTAATATTGATACTGTAAATGTTATGTTAACAGTTGCAAATACAATGCAAATGCTATGTAAATTGTTACTGAAGTGTGGCAAATTTAAGTTTTTCTTTTTGGGAATTTTTAAAAAATATTTTCGATCTGGGACTTCCCCAGTGGTCCAGTGGCTAACACTCCACATTCCCAATGCAGGGAGCCCGGGTTCAATCCCTGGTCAGGGAACTAGATCCCGCATGCCACAACTAAGAGTTCACATGCCACAACTAAAAGATCCTGCATGCCACAACTAAAGATCCCACATGCCACCGCTAAAGATCCTGCGTGCCACAGTGAAGATCCCACATGCTGCAACTAAGGTGTGGCAGAGCCAAATAAATAAATAAATATTAAAAAAAAATGTTTTTGATCTGAGGTTGGTTGAATGTGTGGATGTGGAACCCACCAATACAAAGGGCAGACCGTACTATATGGTTTTACATGAGGGACTTGAGCATATGTGGATTTTGGTATCCTTAGGCAGTCCTGGAACCATTCTCCCGGATACCCAGGGATGACTATATATATAATATATATATTCAGCTGGATCAACTGAGATATTTGTATTACATTATATACATTTTATATATATATACATATAATGCCTATTTCTGGGCGTCATATTTTGTTTCATTGTTCTATATGTCCATCCTTAAGACAATTCCACACTGTCTTGATGACTTATAGTAATAAGATGTATAATAAATCTTGAAATCAGATAGTGTAAACCCTTCAACTTTGCTCTTTTTCAAAATTATTTTAGCTATTCAACATCCTCTGCTTATTCCATATGAATTTTAGAATCAGTTCATCAATTTCTACAAAATGCCTACCAATATTTTCACTGAGATTGCACTGAATCTACAGATCAATCTGGAAAGAAATGATGTCTGAACAACAGTGAGTTTTGCAATCCACGAACATGACATATCTCTCCATTCATTTAGGTCTAACTTTCTTTCAGGAATGTTTTATAGTTTTCAGTGTACAGGTCTTGCACATCCTTTATTAAGCTTATCCCTAAATATTTTATGTCTTTTCAAGACTATTTTAAATGACATTTAAAACTTTTCATTTCACCATTGGTTGTTGCCAGTATATAAAAACTTAAATTTTATATATTGACCTTGTATCCTACAACTTTGCTGAACTTATTTATTGTTTTAGTAGCTTTTTTGTAGCATCTGTAGAATATTCTATGTTCACAAATTTGTCATCCATAGTTAAGACAGTTTTACTTCTGTCTTTCTAATCCAAATATCTTTCTCTTTTTCTTGCTGTAGTACAATGGCTAGGACCTCCAGGACAATGTTAAAAAAAAAAAATGCGTTAAGAGTACTTATCCTTCCTTGTTCCTGATATTCCTGGGGGAAGGCATCTTATTTTTTACTGTTGTGGTGGTTATGAAATATATTCATGATTTCTCTGACACTCCTCCCTTCAAAAAGTGAAGCCTTAATATTCTCCCCTTGAATGTGGGCTGTAGTTAGTGACTTGTTTCTAATGAAACACATTAGAAACACATTTCTGGTGGAAATGATGGTATGTGACTTCCAAAAGACCAGGTCATAAAAGACATTGTGGCTTCCTCCTTGCTTTCCCTTTCTCTTGGATCACTCACTCTGGGAGAAGCCACTTGCCAAGTCATGAGAACTTTCAAGAAGCCTTGTTAAGAGATCCATATGGTAAGGACCTGAGGCTTTCTATAAACAGTGAGTAAGAACCTGAAGCTTTATCCCAACAGCTTCATGAACAAACCATCTCGGAAGCAGATCCTTCAGCCCTAGTCAAGTCTCCAGATGACTATAGCCCTAACTGATGTCTTGAATGCAACCTCATGAGAGAATCTCAAGCAGAACCACCTTGCTAAGCTGCTCCCAAATCCCTAACCCTCAAAAATTGTGAGATGATAAGTATTTATTGTTTAAGCTGTTCGTTTTGGGGGTAGTATTTTACACAACAATAGATAAATAATACAGTCATTAAGTATCATCATGTTTCCTTATATGCCCTTTTATCATCATTCCCTTCTATTACTAGTTGGCTAAGATTATTTATTGTAAATGAGTGTTGAATTTTGTCAAGTACCTTTTCTCCATACATTGAGATGATCATATGGTTTTTCACCTTTATTCTGGTAATATGGTGATTTTCAACGTCTAACCAACCTTTCATTCCTGGGATAAATGTTACTTTATCATTCCCACTCTATAATACATTCATCTTGTTGAGCAGTAAAAAGGAATGAAATGATACATGCAACAACATGGATGACTCTCAAAAGCACTCTGGTTCCATTTATATTAAATTCACGAAATAGCAAAACTAATCTAGAGACAGAAAGTAAATCAGTGCTTACCTGGTGGCAGAAAGTAGGTGGGGATTGACAGCACAGGGCAGGAGGAAAGGGTGATGGAAATATTCTGTATCTTGATTATGGTAGTGCTTATACAAATTTACATTTGTAGTGGTTATACAAATGTATAACTCATTAATCAAGCCCTTAAAATGGGTGCACTTAAATGTAAGTGAATTTCAGCTCAAGAGAGTTGATGTTTAAAAGTTTATACTTGAATTCTGTGAAGCTAAATAGGTTGAGAATGTATTTCCTTGTCATGCCCATTAAAATAAAAAATGCTAAAACAGTAGGTCTAGGTTATCTTTAAGCATGGTTATCTGTGTTACAACTAAAGCTAGCAATTTGGTTAATGACCACAGTAAAAGAGAAAACACTGGCCTACTTAATGGATTTAATCTATTTTCCAAGTCTAAATGGTTGTTAAGTAAAGGCTTCTGCTGTGTATAGAATCATTACTGTAGGGAAGTGTACTCACTGGGCCTATTTTCCTAGGGTGAAATTCAAATCTGTTTGAGAAATCCAGACCCAAGTCGGATTTCCAAGGGAGAAGCCTCTACTTAAGTGATCTCAGCCTCAGAATAAAGAGTTAAACAGAAACACAATCCATGACTTTTCTGATGGTTTTTCTCATTGTGCTGAAAGCATTTCTTTTTTAGCTGCGATAATCTTGAAATCTGTCTCACCCTGAACTAGGACTCTTCAGCCTGGAACACATAGAAATGGTACAAATGCCAACACTTGTTTCTAAATAAACCAGCCTTAAAAGAGAAGTTGTTGATAAGAGGAACAATCAACATTATCAATTGTAAGTTATTGTCAGTAAAAACTGTTATTTTTTTATAACCAAGCCTAATGCTGACCCTCCTCTGTCTTATCTTTGCATTTGCAGAAAATGAAAAGACTGGAGGAAATGAGAGTCTGCCTCTAAATTGGTAATTGCACTGGCCATGTTCTCATCCTTGTCACTCTCAGGCTGGAATTCCAGAATAGCTGCTGCCCCCAAGTCAGCCCCTCCGGCACCCCTCAGCTTGTCATTCCAGCAACAAGAGCAAAAGAGAAAGAAAGGGGCTAAGATAACTGTCAGTCACATTCCACTTTCCTCTTTCTCTACTCTTTTATTTCGAGGGTAGAATCTGAGAACCTCACTATCTGCAGCCCCTTTTCCTTAAGTTGGAGAAGCCAAGAGCTAGTTATGCCTCTGTGATGGAAAATATCTTCTGTAGGAAAACGTGAAGAGCCCTGATATCAAGGAAGTGCAAGACAACTGAGGTCAGGAAGCACAGGGGAAGCCAGGAGTCAATAGCAAGAACTACGGGGACCATAATCCAAAAGACAGATAACTCTGGATGAAGATGTGAAAAAATTAGAACCTTCACACGCCACTGGTGGGAATGTAAAATGGTGCAGCTGCTTTGAAAGGCATTCTGGCAGTTCTCAACAGGTTAAACATAGTTACCACATAACCCAGCAATTCCACTCCTAGATGTACATCCAAGAGAAAGGAAAACATGTGTCCATACAATAATTTATATACAAATGTCAGAGCAGCATTATTCATAACCACCAAAAAGTGGAAACAACTCAAATATTCATCAACTGAAGGAAGGATAAACAAAATGTTGTATATCCATACAATGGAATATTACCTGGCAATAAAAAAGAATGAAGCACTGATACAATATGGATAGATCTTGAAAACATTATTCTACATGAAAGAAGCCAGTCATAGAGGACCATATATTGTATAATTCCATTTAAATGAAACCCCCCAGAATAGGCAAATCTATCAAGACAGAAAGTACAACAGATTAGTGATTGCCTAGAGCAGCGAGGGGGAACAGGCTCATGGAAGGGTTGGGGGTTGTTGGCTAAGTAGTACAGTGTTTCTTTTTGGGGTGATGAAAGTATTCTAAAATTCATTATGGTGATGGTTGCACAACTCTAAATTTACTAAAAGTCATTGAATTGTACACTTCAAATGGGTGAATTGTAGGGCATGTGAATTATACTTCAGTAAAGCTATTATAAGAAAAACAAAAATACCCAAAACATACAGGGGACCAGGGCAGGAATGGAAAACCGAG
>NW_006777033.1:348540-363065 GCF_000442215.2 Lipotes vexillifer | reverse complement strand
AGGGAAAGAGGAAGCAGGCAGGTGGCCTGAGGCTGTTCCTAGGCCGCACTACAGTGCCACTGCTGTCAGTCTGTATTTGCTACAACATGAGGCATGGATGGGATGAGCTGAATTTAAAGGGCCAGGGATGGGCTAGACACTACTGTACAGCAAGCTGCTGTTTTTATGGCAGACGACTGCTTCTATAGTTGTTATTAAAAAGTACCAAGGGCTTCCCTGGTGGCGCAGTGGTTGAGAGTCCGCCTGCTGATGCAGGGGACATGGGTTCGAGCCCCGGTCCGGGAAGATCCCGCATGCTGCGGAGCGGCTGGGCCCGTGAGCCATGGCCGCTGAGCCTGCGCGTCCGGAGCCTGTGCTCCGCAACGGGAGAGGCCACAACAGTGAGAGGCCCGCGTACTGCAAAAAAAAAAAAAGTGCCAAGAGGCTGCTTCTGTGTTCAGGTCTCTTTAGGGGGCAGATGGTGAGCCCCATGTTCAGTTGTTTATTTAGGTCCTCAGAGTCAGGAAGTTGACTTACTCATACTCAGTTTAAGACATTTTATCCTCTTCAGTCCCATATAAGGCCTTTGGTGGTGGGTATATTCCTTTATATTTATTCCTTTTTACTCCTATATTCTACCCAAGCAACCATTCTAGTGGGTATAATGAACATCTTTTGGATAATATGTGCATACTTGCATATTGAGTGTTACTGATTTGTATGCAAGTATTCTTAAATTTAGCAAATATTATTGCATTGGACAGCTCATTCTGGTTCTTTATTTTTCTCCCTCCCTTTTTTTTTTTCACTCAGCACACTGTTCTTAAGGCCTAGACATGCTGTTAGGTGTACATCTTTGCTTCTAACTGGTGTGCATCTGCTACATGTTACCAAACTTCTCTCCTATATGTGACTGACATATAGGCTGCCTTCCTCTCTCTGCTACCCCCAGTAATGTGTGGCATCCGTGAGAAAGCTCCTCACAGAGCTCCAGCCACAGGCAGGGTAACTGAGCAAAGGCCCCAGCTGCTGTACTCTGAAATCCAGCGCTGTGTTTCACCTGAGGTCATGTTTCCCACGGGCTGCTCCCAGCCAGTGACTAAGTGCAGCAGGGACACTAAGACAGGCCCATTCCTGGGAGACATGGGATTCCTCTCACAGCTGATTTTGGCTTGAAGACTTCCTGCTGGATGCAAAGAACCTTCCCTAGTTTGTACAGCAGTCTAGGACACTTCCACCAGCAGTCCTTCCCTCTCTCCTTCACTTGGGATCAGACTTGCAACATGGTATGACAGTTCTCCCAACCCTCCCCATTTTCGCTCACAGGCATATTCCCTAGTAAAATCTTTGTACATTTAATTGATTCAACCCACATCTTGGCATCTGTTTTTTGTAAGACTCAGGCTAATCCATATTGCTGTACCAAACATCCTCACACGTGTCGCCTATTAAGTTGTGTGAAGATTTCTTGGGGATGTACGTCTAGGAGGGAAGTTGTTGAATCCTAAGGTGGGACCAGATTGCTCCCTGGAGGGGCTGCTCCCATCTGCATTCTCAACAGCAATACATGGGATTCCTATATCTTCTCATCTCTGACTCTCTGTGGCATTATCCACTCATTTCTGTCCATCTAACAAGCATAGAGTAGTATCTCTTTGTTGTTTTAAATTTCTTTTCTCTGATTACTAAAATTACCGATCGTTTCTTCATATGCTTTTTAGTCTTTAGGAATTCCTCTTCTGTAAATGGCCTGTTACATTCTTTACCCATTTTTATCTTGGGATTGCTTTCTTTTCCTTTTTGGTTTTAAGGAATTCCTTGTATATTCTGGATACTGAGCCCCTGTTGATTTTAGACTTTGCAAACATCTCACAATTTACCATCTAGTAACTTTGTTCATGATATCCTTGACTGAACAGAAATCATTCATTTTAATACAAGAACATCTTTGGGGAAGGGGAGAGCTGTTAACATATCACATCATGGTCAAAAATCTGAACCATGGCCAGAGATATCCAGACTTCATTCTAGGCTCACCATCTCCTAGATGTGTACATCTAGGCAAGTTACCTCTCTTTCAACTTTTCATCTCTAAAATGGGGATAATATAAGAGAATCCCACCCATCTGAAGCAACTGGGATAAATAGATCAACTTAAAATGGAGAATCATAAAATGCCATACCTATGTTAAACATTTTCTTTTAACTTAAAACATACAAATATGTATTTATTTATACATCTTTACATAGAGCATAGGCCTTTTCTTTGGCTACACTGCACATCTTTCTTCTTACCTAATCCAATCCACAATGCACTGGCAATAATTTCCAGTTCGGGATTCTTTAAGGTATATCAAGAATTTATATCTTCTATATTTTTACAAGTTTTTTCTACCTGTTACAATTGTTCTTACCCATATTTAATCGACAGAAAGTTTTTTTATAATACCTTTCCAGAGCATTCCACTTAATTTTCTTAGGAAAAATTCTTCACACTCATATCTAATGTTTATGTACTAATTAATCAAATTGCACAACTGTAACAAGCACAATAGGCACAAACAGGTTTGAGAACAAAGATAATTTCGTAAGCATATGACTCAACATGGGGGAGCAGAAGTACACAGGCAAACCAGAGTCCTTGGCTGTAAATATTCCATGTGTCCTTGGAATTCATCCTTGTGGGTCATGGAGGAAATGGAGAGCCCTGGAGAATCTGATGAGTTGTTTTAGTGGATTCTGCTTAGGAGTTTCCATTGTTATCTGCCTTTTGGTTAGTTGTGCTGAACACTGCACCTGGCACCGAGTAAGTGTTCAGTAATTGTTAATCATTATTAATACTAAACTAGTGGTTCTTTTTTTTTTTTTTTGCGGTACACGGGCCTCTCACTGTTGTGGCCTCTCCCGTTGCAGAGCAGCGGCCATGGCTCACGGGCCCAGCTGCTCCATGGCATGTGGGATCTTCCCGGACTGGGGCACGAACCCGCGTCCCCTGCATCAGCAGGCGGACTCCCAACCACTGCGCCACCAGGAAAGCCCTAAACTAGTGGTTCTTAACCCTGGGCAACCTGTTTCTTGCTCCTGCCACTCTGTCCCCCAGCCCAGGAATATTTGACAATGTCTGGAGACTTCTTTGGCTGTCTCAACTGGAGAGGTGGTCTAGTGTATGGTGGTAAGGTACTAAATAGGACAGTCCTCACAACAAAATGTCAATAGTGCCCAGGTGGAGAGCCCTGTACTAGACTATTCACTTCAGGAGAATAGTAACCACATAGGTATTTATTCACAATTGTATCTCTAGTACTTAACATCTCATGGTCCATAGTAAATAATAAGTATGTGTTGGTTCATGCATGCAAACTGACTAAATGAGAGAAGCCTTTGAGAGAACTGAGGGCACATTCCCAGAGTCGGGGCTCAAGACTTCAAAGCGGCACAAACATACCCCTTCCCAGAAAATTAATCTAGACTACTCTAGCATCGACATATATACACTGCCGAATATAAAATAGCTAGTGGGAAGCAGCAGCATAGCACAGGGAGATCAGCTCGGTGCTTTGTGACCACCTAGAGGGGTAGGATAGGGAGGGTGGGAGGGAGGCTCAAGAAGGAGGGGATATGGGGACATATGTATGCATATGGTTGATTCACTTTAGTGTAAAACAGAAACTAACACAGTATTGTGAAGCAATTATACTCCAATAAAGATCTATTAAAAAAAAATCTAGACTACTCTGTTCCTGATCCAACTTCTGCATATTACAGCTGGTCAGCTGTAGTTGGTTTGATCCTCATCTGCTTATACTGTTTTTGCCTGTCATATTTACCCACTAAGAATTTTATTATTATTCTTTTGGTAGTTGATCTCTGGCTAGATACCTGAACTTTGCTCTAACCCGGCAATTCAATGTTAGTCCACTTCTCTGGAGAGCCCAGCCCTGCCATCCACTAGTGTTCAGCATCTCACCCTCCTGCCTGGCACCTGAATGCTTGCTTCAGCTCTGCCCCTGGCTGTGAGGAGATTAGATGAAGGGAGAACACAATTATTATAACTGGTCAAAGAAAGGCCCTGAATGAAGAGAATAAAAGTGGTCTGGCCCAGGGAAGCAGAAGAACTATGTTCTCACCCTGGTTCTACTGCTTATCAGCAATATCTTGGGTAAAATCGCATATTTTTTTCTTTACCTCAGTTTTTTCATCCATAAAACGGAAACAATAATGCGTTTCAACCTATTTTATAAAGTGGTTTGTAATAAAATAATAACATGAAGGTGATTTTCAGAAAGGTTTACAAATAACTAAAAGTCTTTAGTAACTGTCAAAGACACCAACTTTAAAAAAAAAAGGATATAAATATAAATATTTATTTATTTATTTATTTATTTATAGACCACATCCCCACGCCCTGGCATTTTCCCAGGCAGCCAGAGAAATGCTCTTCCCATTTCACAGGTGGAAAAACTGAGTCCCTCACAGGTTAATGTTTTGCATAGTTCAAACAGCTGGTATGTTCCAGAGAGACTGGGCCGGGACACAGACCAATGCTCTTTCAGCTAAGATACTAGGCTACTAAGCAGGTCCTTTGAAGACATGTGAAAATGACTTTGATAAAGTAATACAAAATAATCACATTATAAAAGGGTTTGTCATGAAAGGAAGCTGAACAGCATAAACCCTAAGGATACTTTTATAGTCATGTCCCAGATGTAAAATTGGGAAACAGTGAAACTATGCAGCTAGTTGTCTTTTTTTTTTTTTTGGTTTGAAACATCCCACTCAGAGAGGATTTGCATGTGGCCCTGAAATTTCTCTGCTCATTCAAGTTTTGGCCATTCTTTTTGTGGCATGGATCTACAGAACAGCAAGCGCCATAATCTTTAATTCACACATGACTGTCTCCTGTGTCACTCTATGGGATTCAGCCAGGCCTGACAATACTCACGGATGGATAGAAGGAAAGGAGGCAGCAGGACTTGGACGCATCTCTGTCCGGCTGGTCAAACACAAGGGAGGGAGAGGGAACCAGCAGCTGCAGCTGCAGGGAATTCCAGTTTTGTGCACGCTGCCGGGGCAGGTGCGACTAGAGAAAGCTGAGCAGGCGGTTGAGAAAGAAGAGGATCCCAGCAAGCATGTGAAGTACCGGAGTGGGGCATTCAGGGTGGAGCACCCTTGGAAGTCTTAATTAAAAAGAGACAAAAGAATAGGGACGGCACCTGCACCAGTGGGAGGGAGCTGTGAAGGAGGAAAGGTCTCCACACACTAGGAAGCCCCTTCGCGGGCAGAGACTGCGGGAGGCGGAGCGGGGAGCTTCGGAGCCGCGGAGGACAGCACAGCAACAGGGGTGCGGAGGGCAAAGCGGAGAGATTCCCGCAGAGGATCGGTGCCGACCGGCACTCACCAGCCCGAGAGGCTTGTCTGTTCCCCCGCCGGGGGCGGGCGGGGCTGCGAGCTGAGGCTCGGGCTTCGGTCGGAGCGCAGGGAGAGGACTGGGGTTGGCGGCGTGAACACAGCCTGCAGGGGTTAGTGCGCCACGGCTAGCCGGGAGGGAGTCCGGGGAAAGTCTGAAGCTGCCGAAGAGGCAAGAGACGTTTTCTTCCCTCTTTGTTTCCTGCTGCGCGAGGAGAGGGGATTCAGAGCGCTGCTTAAAGGAGCTCCAGAGACGGGCGCGAGCCGCGGCTAAAAGCGCGGACCCCAGAGACGGGCATGAGACGCCAAGGCTGCTGCTGCCGCCACCAAGAAGCCTGTGTGCGAGCACAGGTCACTATCCACACCTCCCTTCCCGGGAGCCTGTGCAGCCCGCCACTGCCAGGGTCCCGGGATCCAGGGACAACTCTCCCGGGAGAACACACGCCACGCCTTAGGCTGGTGCAACGTCACGCTGCCTCTGCCACCTCAGGCTCGCCCCGCATCCGTACCCCTCCCTCTCCCCGGCCTGCGTGAGCCAGAGCCCCCGAATCAGCGGCTCCTTTAACCCCCTCGGGTGTGGGCAGGAACAGACGCCCTCAGGCGACCTACATGGAAAGCTGAACCCCAGAAGCTGTGCGAACAAAGGAGAGAAAGGGAAATCCCTCCCAGCAGCCTCAGGAGCAGCGGAATAAATCTGCACAATCAACTTGATGTACCCTGCACCTGTGGAATACCTGAATAGACAACGAATCATCCCAAATTGAGGAGGTGGACTTTGGGAGCAACGGTATATATATATTTTCCCCTTTTTCTCTTTTTGTGAGTGTGTATGTGTATGCTTCTGTGTGTGATATTTGTCTGTATAGCTTTGCTTTTACCATTTGTCCTAGGGATCTGTCTGTCGTTTTTTTCTTTTTTTAAAATTACTTAAAATTTTTTTTTCTTAATCATTATTTTTTATTTTAATACCTTTATTTTATTTTATCTTCTTTCTATTTTTTCTACTTTTTATTCTGAGCCGTGTGGAGGACAGGCTCTTGGTGGTCCAGCCAGGTGTCAGGGCTGTGCCACTGAGGTGGGAGAGCCAAGTTCAGGACACTGGTCCACAAGAGATCTCCCAGCTCCACGTAATATCAAACAGTGAAAATCTCCCAGAGATCTCCATCTCAACACCAAGACCCAGCTCCACTCAACGACCAGCAAGTTACAGTACAGGACCCCCTATGCCAACCAACTAGCAAGACAGGAACACAACCCCATCCGTTAGCACAGAGGCTGCCTAAAATCATAATAAGGCCACAGACACCCCCAAAACCCACCACAAGACGTGGACCTGCCCACCAGAAAGACAAGATCCAGCCTCATCCACCAGAACACAGGCACTAGGCCCCTCCACCAGGAAGCCTACACAACCCACTGAACCAACCTTAGCCACTGGGGCCAGACACCAAAAACAACAGAAACTATGAACCTGCAGCCTGCGAAAAGGAGACCCCAAACACAGTAACTTAAGCAAAATGAGGAGACAGAGAAACACACAGCAGATGAAGGAGCAAGGCAAAAACCCACCACACCTAACAAATGAAGAGGAAATAGGCAGTCTACCTGAAAAAGAATTCAGAATAATGGTAGTAAAGATGATCCAAAATCTTGGAAATAGAATGGAAAAAATACAAGAAATGTTTAACAAGCACCTAGAAGAACTAAAGAGCAAACAAACAATCATGAACAACACAATAAATGAAATTTAAAATTCTCTAGAAGGGATCAATGGCAGAATAACTGAGGCAGAAGGACGGATAAGTGACTTGGAAGATAAAATAGTGGAAATAACTACTGCAGAGCAGAATAAAGAAAAAAGAATGAAAAGAACTGAGGACAGTCTCAGAGACCTCTGGGACAACATTAAACGCAGCAACATTCGAATTACAGGGATCCCAGAAAAAGAAGAGAAAAAGAAAGGGACTGAGAAAATATTTGCAGAAATTATAGTTGAAAACTTCCCTAATATGGGAAAGGAAATAGTTAATCAAGTCCAGGAAGCACAGAGAGTCCCATACAGGATAAATCCAAAGAGAAACACGTGAAGACACATATTAATCAAACTATCAAAAATTAAATACAAAGAACAAATATTAAAAGCAGCAAGGGAAAAACAACAAGTAACACATAAGGGAATCCCCATAAGATTAACATTTGATCTTTCAGCAGAAACTCTGCAAGCCAGAAGGGAGTGGCAGGACATATTTAAAGTGATGAAAGAGAAAAATCTACAACGAAGATTACTCTACCCAGCAAGATGCTCATTCAGATTTGACGGAGATATTAAAAGCTTTACAGACAAGCAAAAGCTAAGAGAATTCAGCACCACCAAACCAGCTTTACAACAAATCCTAAAAGAACTTCTCTAGGCACGAAACACAAGAAAAGGAAAAGATCTACAATAATAAACCCAAAACAATTAAGAAAATGGTAATAGGAACATACATATCGATAATTACCTTAAATGTAAATGGATTAATGCTCCCACCAAAAGACAGAGACTGGCTGAATGGATATAAAAACAAGACCCGTATATATGCTGTCTACAAGAGACCCACTTCAGACCTAGGGACACATACAGACTGAAAGTGAGAGGATGGAAAAAGCTATTCCACGCAAATGGAAATCAAAAGAAAGCTGGAGTAGCAATTCTCTTATCAGACAAAATAGACTTTAAAACAAAGACTATTACAAGAGATAAAGAAGGACACTACATAATGATCAAGATATCAATCCAAGAAGAAGATATAACAATTGTAAATATTTATGCACCCAACATAGGATCACCTCAATACATAAGGCAAATACTAACAGCCATAAAAGGGGAAATCGACAGTAACACATTCATAGTAGGGGACTTTAACACCCCACTTTCACCAATGGACAGATCATCCAAAATGAAAATAAATAAGGAAACACAAGCTTTAAATGATACATTAAACAAGATGGACTTAATTGATATTTATAGGACATTCCATCCAAAAACAACATAATACACATTCCTCTCAAGTGCTCATGCAACATTCTCCAGGATAGATCATATCTTGGGTCATAAATCAAGCCTTGGTAAATTTAAGAAAATTGAAATTGTATCAGGTATCTTTTCTGACCACAATGATATGAGACTAGATATCAATTAAGGAAAAAATCTGTAAGAAATACAAACACATGGAGGCTAAACAACACACTACTTAATAACCAAGAGATCACTGAAGAAATCAAAGAGGAAATCAAAAAATATCTAGAAACAAATGACAATGAAAACACAATGACCGAAAACCTATGGGATGCAACAAAAGCAGTTCTAAGAGGGAAGTTTGTAGCTATACAAGCCTACCTTAAGAAACAAGAAACATCTCAAATAAACAACCTAACCTTACACCTAAAGCAATTAGAGAAAGAAGAATAAAAAAACGGCAAAGTTAGCAGAAGGAAAGAAATAATAAAGATCAGATCAGAAATAAATGAAAAAGAAATGAAATGATAGCAAAGATCAATAAAACTAAAAGCTGGTTCTTTGAGAAGATAAACAAAATTGATAAACCATTAGCCGACTTATCAAGAAAAAAAGGGAGAAGACTCAAAACAATAGAATTAGAAATGAAAAAGGAGAAGTAACAACTGACACTGCAGAAATACAAAAGATCATGAGAGATTACTACAAGCAACTATACGCCAATAAAATAGAGAACCTCTTAGAAATGCACAACCTTCCGAGACTGAACCAGGAAGAAACAGAAAATATGAACAGACCATTCACAAGCACTGAAATTGAAACTGTGATTAAAAATCTTCCAACAAACAAAAGCCCAGGACCAGATGGCTTCACAGGCGAATTCTATCAAACATTTAGAGAAGAGCTAACACCTATTCTTCTCAAACTCTTCCAAAATATAGCAGAGGGAGGAACACTCCCAAACTCATTCTACGAGGCCACCATCACCTTGATACCAAAACCAGACAAGGATGTCACAAAGAAAGAAAACTACAGACCAATATCACTGATGAACATAGATGCAAAAATCCTCAACAAAATACTAGCAAACTGAATCCAACAGCACATTAAAAGGATCATACATTATGATCAAATGGGGTTTATCCCAGGAATGCAAGGATTCTTCAATATACGCAAATCAATCAACGTGATACACCATATTAACAAATTGAAGGAGAAAAACCATATGGTCATCTCAATAGATGCAGAGAAAGCCTTTGACAAAATTCAACACCCATTTATGATAAAAACCCTGCAGAAAGTAGGCATAGAGGGAACTTTCCTCAACATAATAAAGGCCATATATGACAAATTCACAGCCAACATCATCCTCAATGGTGAAAAACTGAAACCATTTCCACTAAGGTCAGGAACAAAACGACGTTGCCCACTCTCACCACTATTATTCAACATAGTTTTGGAAGTTTTAGCCACAGCAATCAGAGAAGAAAAAGAAATAAAAGGAATCCAAATTGGAAAGAAGTAAAGCTGTCACTGTTTGCAGATGACACTCTACTATACATAGAGAATCCTAAAGATGCTACCAGAAAACTACTAGAGCTAATCAATGAATCTGGTAAAGTAGCAGGATACAAAATTAATGCACAGAAATCTCTTGCATTCCTATACACTAATGATGAAAAATCTGAAAGTGAAATTAAGAAAACACTCCCATTTACCACTGCAACAAAAAGAATAAAATATCTAGGAATAAACCTACTTAAGGAGACAAAAGACCTGTATGCAGAAAATTATAAATCACTGATGAAAGAAATTAAAGATGATACCAACAGTTGGAGAGATATACCATGTTCTTGGATTGGAAGAATCAACATTGTGAAAATGACTATACTGCCCAAAGCAATCTACAGATTCAATGCAATCCCTATCAAACTACCACTGGCATTTTTCACAGAACTACAACAAAATATCCCACAATTTGTATGGAAACACAAAAGACCCTGAATAGCCAAAGCAATCTTGAGAAAGAAAAATGGAGCTGGAGCAATCAGGCTCCCTGACTTCAGACTATACTACAAAGCTACAGTAATCAAGACAGTGGCCCATAAACAGAAATATAGATCAATGGAACAGGATAGAAAGTCCAGAGATAAACCCACACACATATGGTCACCTTATCTTTGATAAAGGAGGCAAGAATATACAATGGAGAAAAGACAGCCTCTTCAATAAGTGGTGCTGGGAAAACTGGACAGCTACAAGTAAAAGAATGCAATTAGAACACTCCCTAACACCATACACAAAAATAAACTCAAAATGGATTAAAGACATAAATGTAAGGCCAGACACCATCAAACTCTTAGAGGAAAACATAGGCAGAACACTCTATGACATAAATCACAGCAAGATCCTTTTTGACCCACCTCCTAGAGAAATGGAAATGAAAACAAAAATAAACAAATGGGCCCTAATGAAACTTAAAAGCTTTTGCATAGCAAAGGAAACCATAAACAAGACCAAAAGACAACCCTCAGAATGGGAGAAAATATTTGCAAATGAAGCAACTGACAAAGGATTAATCTCCAAAACATGCAAGCAACTCATGCAGCTCAATATCAAAAAAACAAGTAACCCAATCCAAAAATGGGCAGAAGACTTAAATAGACATTTCTCCAAAGAAGATATACAGATGGCTAACAAACACATGAAAGAATGCTCAACGTCATTAATCATTAGAGAAATGCAAATCAAAACTACAATGAGATATCATCTCACACCAGTCAGAATGGCCATCATCAAAAAATCTACAAATAATAAATGCTGGAGAGGGTGTGGAGAAAAGGGAACACTCTTGCACTGTTGGTGGGAATGTCAATTGATACAGCCACTATGGAGAACAGTATGAAGGTTCCTTAAAAAACTAAAAATAAAACTACCATATGACTCAGCAATCCCACTACTGGGCATATACCCTGAGTAAACCATAATTCAAAAAGAGTCATGTACCACAATGTTCACTGCAGCTCTATTTACCATAGCCAGGACATGGAAGCAACCTAAGTGTCCATCAACAGATGAATGGATCAAGAAGATGTGGCACATATATACAATGGAATATTACTCAGCCATAAAAAAGGAACAAAACTGAATTATCTGTAGTGAGGTGGATGGACCTAGAGACTGTCATACAGAGTGAAGTAAGTCAGAAAAAGAAAAACAAATACCGTATGCTAACACATGTGTATGGAATCTAAAAACAAACAACAAAAAAAGAAAATGGTCAGAAGAACCTAGGGGCAAGATGGGAATAAAGATGCAGACCTACTAGAGAATGGATTTGAGGATATGGGGAGGGGGAAGGGTAAGCTAGGAAAACGTGAGAGAGTGGCATGGACATATATACACTACCAAGCATAAAATAGATAGCTAGTGGGAAGCAGTCACATAGCACAGGGAGATCAGCTCGGTGCTTTTTGACCACCTAGAGGGGTGGGAGAGGGAGGGTGGGAGGGAGGGAGATTCAAGAGGGAAGAGATATGGGGACATATGTATATGTATAACTGATTCACTTTGTTATAAAGCAGAAAATGACACACCATTGTAAAGCAATTATAGTCTAATAAAGATGTTAAAAAAATTAGCAATTCCACTTCAATTAATTTATCTTAAGAAAATAAAGATGTGAGCAAAGATTAATGTACAAGGATATTCATAACAGTATTTGTTTTATAGGAAAAATTGAGAACAATCTTAATGCTCAATAACATAACACTAAATACAGTAAGTGCCAATGTTTATTCCCATGTCCAATCACGTAAGTTATTTCACATGTCCAGTGTACACTGTCACGTGTGTGCATCCTCTACAAGTGGCTATGCTTTTCTGTACTTTATTGTACAGTATTGTATAGAGTACAATATCTTTATCTCAAGCCCAGGATGTCTGGAGGCAAGCATAAACGCAGTGGTGATGTAGCTGGTACTACTGTACTTTTCAAGGTATACTGTACTGTAAGATTAAAAATGTTTTCTTTATTTTTTGTGTTTGTTTTTTACGTATTATTTGTGTGAAAAGTATTATAAACCTATTACAGTACAGACTGTATAGCTGAATGTGTTAGTTTGGTACCTAGGCTAATTTTGTTGGGCTTAACAAGCAAACTGGACTTACGAACGTGCTCTCGGAATGGAACTCGTTCGTATGTAGGGGACTTACTGTAGATGATGGTATAGCCATTAAAACTGATGATCAAAATGTAATAGTATTACCTTAAATATTAAATAATGGGAAAGTTATAAAATACTAAAGACAGATAAGCTCATTTTTATGGGAAAATGTACCTATATACATAAATAGTCCAGAAGAATATATGGTATAATTATGGGTTATTTTAACATTCTTCCTTCTTTCTAAATTTTCTGGAATAAATATATGAAGACTTGTATAACTTTATTATTAAAAACACATTTTATTTAAAAAAAAGAATAAAAGTATCAGAGACCAAAACTGCTACTGGCCAAATGTTTGTCACTGATACCTGCAGCCCCTCCTTTCTACTTGAAAAGTCAGGATAGGCTAACTGATGAAACAGATAAACCCTAAACCTTGGCAGCTCTCTTAGGCAGCTCTTGTCTGAGAAGTGACTTAGGAACCAAGGCTCTTTCAATCTACAGCCTTCACTAAATCCTTTGCATTAGAAGAGAGAATATTTAGGGTTACACAGGTTTTCTTAGACAAGCCCAGATGTAACTCACAATATCACCCAATTCCACTGGCCAGGCCTCGGTCATAATGCCATGTCTAACTACAAGGAAGACTGAGAAACAACTAGTTACATGACTAGGAGGAAAAAGGGAATAATTTGGTAATCAACTAGCCAGTTGCAGCTATACTAGCATAACCAATACCAGGACAACTTCCACATGGAAACTCTACTTGTGACATAGAGGTGGGAGTGAGGCATCCTTCCAAGAACTAGAAAATGAGGAAATGAAAATTAACCTAGCTAAAGCCAACCCCAGTACATAAAAGTGTATCCACTTTTTGAGCAATGAACAGGAGAGAATCAAATGGATATTGCAAAAGAGGGCAGGCATTCTCACCTATACTCTGTGCTCCAGGGCTTATTTTTTCAACCACCAACTCATGACCACGTTGCCAGAACGTAAAGGCTTTACGCTATCCATGACTGTAACCCAAAAGATGATAGGCTAAAGATAGACCAGCATTATGCTTATTTTGATAGACCCAGAATGAACTGGGCTCATAGAGTCCAGTCTTCAGAAACATGACTGTACCAATAGATCTGAAATTGTAGCACAATCAAACATTAATGTAGTCAAATATTTTAACCCAGAATCTAACAATATGAAACACTCTGTCTAAAGAATGTATTGATAGAAAGATATTATCTTCAGAGAATTTAGTAAAAGAAAGAGTAAGAATTTGGCAGTTTATTCATCAACGTTCAGTAACAGACATTAAATCATAATTTTAGCGAATATTCATTGAACTTTGTGGCTCTCAGGCTTCTAAATATTTCACACACATTGTATCACCTAATTCTGTAACAACTCTGTGAAATACCTTCTGTCGTCATACCCTTTCGATAGAGGAAGAAACAAATGGTTAGGGAGTGTAAGTGACCTGCTCAAGTTTTCAGTTTGTGTCAGAGTCAGGAGTGAACCAAAGGTTTCCGATACCAAGAGCTGAGAGTCAGTTCACTCACAGAATCACATGGGACATGAAAATCATGGTCACCCAAGAGGTGTACCCTGTGGCAGAGCAGAAATAATTCATCATGTTCCACCTTGGCCTGGATGAAATATTTCCCCAACCGATTGTTTCTAAACTTGGCTGGTGTCACCGGGGAGCTTATAAAAAATACAGTTCCCAAGCCCTATCCCAGCCATTACTAAGTGAAAATCTCTACAAGCAGGGCTCGAGGATCCATACTCTTACAAAGCTCCTATGGTGATTCTGATGTGCAATTACATTTGGGAATTAATACTCCAGAATTTCCCTCCCTTGGCTCTGATTCACACAATTGAAAGATTCTATTTAAAAGTTCAACCATGTTGGGCTTCCCTGGTGGCTCAGTGGTTGAAAGTCCGCCTGCCGATGCAGGGGTCACGGGTTCGTG
>NW_006777033.1:348450-348530 GCF_000442215.2 Lipotes vexillifer | reverse complement strand
GGGGACACGGGTTCGTGCCCCGGCCCGGGAGGATCCCACATGCCGTGGAGCAGCTGGGCCCGTGAGCCATGGCCACTGAA
>NW_006777033.1:341198-348440 GCF_000442215.2 Lipotes vexillifer | reverse complement strand
AACCTGTGCGTCTGGAGCCTGTGCTCCGCAACGGGAGCGGCCCCAACAGTGAGAAGCCGGCGTACCGCAAAAAAAAAAAAAAAAAATTCAGCCATGTTGACAATGGGACACGTATCCTAGATGGTGTGCATAAAATTCCACTCACAGGAAAATTTATACTCTTTTGTAAATTAATAAGTTAGCTTTCAGTTTTATAGATTAGTCTTTTAGAAACCTGATCGACATAAGGAGAGACCCCGCCCCAAATCTGTTCATTTCACTTTGTGGTTTGGTTGGGTGAACAAGAGTTCTGGTCTGCCCAGAGATTTTCTAGTTTTCACAATGAAAGTCTCACTTCCCAGGAGATTCCTCTGGTCAAACTGGTATGATTGGTAGGGTGACCACCGCATCCCAGTTTGCACGAGACTGCCCCATGCTTTAAAATTGAAGGTCCCATGTCCTGGGAAGCCCCTGAGTCCCAGGCGAACTGCACTGGCTGGTCACCCCTACTTGTTCACAAATCATTGCTTCCCTATAAGACTCCCTCTGCATAGTCTGATAACCTCAGACAAATTCTCTATTTTACCTTTTATTAAAATGTCCCATCCCAAGACTCAATGATACCCAGAGTTTCAGGAAATAAGGATTTCACTCCTATGGTGGCCTCATATATAGCAAAACATAAGCTTATAGGCCACAGTGGGGACTTATTCAGAGAAAAGAAAATCATCATTTAGGATTTCTCAAACTTGGAATGCTCTGTAATTTCCTCTCATCCTTTCATAAATAGGATTGAAAAAGCAAACAAAGGTGTGTTGCTATTTAGTTCCAAACACTGATGGGAAGGAATCCAAGGGTCACACCAGATATGTGATCATGGAAACTCCAAGGTCTCTGGAGTCTGCAGAAAAAACTTTGATGTCACCAAGTGTTCCCGATCAAAGAAGAGCCCCAGTGCCTCCCTCCTTGACCAAATGTCTCTCTGATGTGGGGTTCGGACTTCATTACTCATCTCTCACACTGGTTGTGTTTCAAGTGAGTGACCCAAGTGAATGAGTTTGCCTAATTAGATTTCCACTTTGTTTTTGAGACCTTTTCTTCATGCAACAATTGGTGAGCACTGGGTCAGTCATTTATAAATTAACACATCTGAATATTCATAAACAGCATCTGCTTTAGTGTTCCCAAACTCTGCTTCATGAATAATTCACATCTGACAGCAACCTATGTTATTCAATTTATTTAAAGACTACAATCAATATAGCATGCTGCTCTAAAACACAGCAACCAGTCCTTTAACTAGAGTGTGCTTTACAATTTCTTTCCAGTTATTTCTCCATCACACTGAACCACAAATGTAGGGTAATTACTAATAATTCTATCTCCATTTGCATGTCACCACAATCAACATATTGATTGCTTTTTGATTATAATAAATGGTTGGTTAAATTGAAGGTTTGCGATTAAGAATGTTAAGTTCTGATATTTATTTAATTCAGCTGCACCAATTTAGGTTCTACACGGTAATTTCATAAAAAGCTTTTGAGAATCAAAGTAGTTATTTGAATCAAGTTATAAAGAGAACCCAGTTTCCCCAGGAGAATCTGGCATTTGAATAAATTACACCAACTAGGGGTTCGGTTTTCCCTCTTGGAGCATACAAATCATTCCAGCATTATGCTTATTTTGATATGTAAATAGAATGGAGGAAAACTTAGGGAATTTCTTAGGTTAATTTCTTATTTTAGGATTTAAAGAAATAAGCTCCAGAGAAAGACTAAATAAAGACTACATGAAACTTTGCTCTAGGCATAAATAAGGTCTTAAACTGGCTGGGTAAAGACAAAACAAGAATTATAGGAAAATATGATAGGATAGTCAGTTTGGTAGAGAATTTGAGAGATTATCAAGATTTTGGCTTATAGCCAGGAACCTCATTTCAAAGGAATGAAAATCCACTATATTTTAGAGTCCCTTAGGAGGAGACACCAAACTGTTATATAAACTCAGTTTTGTGATTAACAAAAATCAGCCCAAACTGGAATGATCAGTGTTAGGAAATTCTTACTGACATCATTCAGAGTGCACTGTCATCTCATTTCCTCTTATTCTCTTTGAATGGCCATATTTCAATGCCTTCCTCATTTAAGAAACATAAGTTCTGATGAGGACTGTGGCTCTCCCTCCACTAAGAGGGACATGATGAAGTTACACAGAACCAGCTTTCATACTTTCTTAATTTAAAGACATACATGTTTCATATTGTCATGTTTCTGAAACCAAGATGTATGATTAATATATTCTTTCCTCCTCCTCCCTAAAAAAAGCTGTTATTAATTGCATAATCTCACAATTCATACTGTCTTAGACTGAAACCATGATACTATCATTGCTCATGGACTCATGTAGACTAGAGTTTTCTTGGAAGTATTAATCAACCTGGACCATGCCTGACTTTTTACAGAAACCCAACTCTTTCCTATTCGTAAAGCCACTATGGGAACTAAGGCTTCCAGATACCCTACTTTTAGTTCATCATGGTTTACTTCCATGTCAGCATTGGACACCACTCAAGATGAAACTTCTTTGTCATCTCTCAACTCTTAAACTGTCTTCCCCAGACTATTTTTTTCCCCTTTCTCCTGCCCCAATCACTGCTTTTCCTCTCCCTCCTAAATCTGCCCATAGTGCTCTTGGGAAACCCTATTTCCTATATACGAACTCCACTGGGTTTTCAACATCACAAAGTGTTCCCTAGCTCTCCCTGCCTAAACTGAAACCCAGACCTTCCCAAAAGAAACTGCTTGCCCTGTCACCCTCTGCATAGTTGCTTCTCACTCTTCCACGCATGATGTACCCTGAGGTCAAGAGATTAGCTTGACAGCATCTTCCCTAAATAATGATGCATTCAGGCCATTATTTTTCCATCCTCTTTTAAGGACGATAACCTGGTTTTACTGTCCCTGCTTCCTCATCTCTCTTATTTGTTAACCTCCTCATTATGTTCCATCACTCACTATGAACCTTGACTTCTCATTCCCTCTTTCCCCCAACTTATCATCACTGATGGTTGCTTCAACATCCTTGTGAAAGACCCATTCAACACTTCAGTGTCTTGTTTCTTTACCTATTCAACTCCAAATACCATCACCTTCACCTACTTCAGTTTATACATTTTAGACCTCACCACCTCCTAAAATGATTCCACCTCTAAAATTTTCAAACATTCCATTAACTGCATAATCTCCTATCCTCACGTTTCTCCCACTCTGTCCCCCTGTCCTTGTCGTTCTTGTGTCTTCATCCTCTCTGCACTTTCTTTTCTATCTAATCTAGAGCCTATAGTCCATCACTTCTACCACTCTCTATCCAGTTTCCTCCACTACCTCCCTCTTTGGTCCTTCCATCACACATGCCCGGCAAAACGCCAAGCCTGGAGAAGCCAACCTCATGCCTTCTGTGCCTCACACCTAGTCTGTGGGCGCTGATGGGAAAAAAAAAAAAAACCCAACTCTACAAACACATATAGTCAAATCACTCTGAACTCCTGGACTCCAGCCAGGTCCTCAGTGGCTGCCTGACAATCCTATTGTCTGGGTAGCTTTACTCTCACTCTCTACAGAAATCATTTCAAACTCCCCCACCCTTTTCTTAACCTATAGCCCATCACTACTCACTCTCTATTGGAGACTTCACCTCAAGGAAAATAGAAGCCATCATTTGGGAGCTCCCTCAACTTTCTGCTACCTAATGCACAAATTCCCTAGTGTCTCTATCTTTTCTTCCTTCTTTTCCCCATCGCCAAAATGGGAAAGATGTACTGCCTCTTATTTAAATCTGTTCTCTCTACCTGTAATCTGATCTCATTTGGTTCTACTGTCTCTCAATATTGTAACTTTACTCTTGCTCTCACACTAGCTCCTTCCTGGAAGAATTTAAACAGCCCCTCATCTTAAAAAAAATGAACCCGCTCTGAACTCCATATCTATCCAGACTTATTTTCTCCCTTTCATAGACAAGACTGTACACAGAGGTGCCTGCACTCAATACATCCTCATCCTCACCTGTCATTCATCGCTTGGCTACTGCGGTCTTGGCTTCTCATGCCACTGAAGTGACTCTCACTAAGATCTCCGATCCCTGTTGTTAAACATTTGACCGCTGTAGTGTTTGCCCATATTAACCATGTCACTGTTTTGAAGCTCTCTTTCCTAGAATTCTATGAAGCCATGTTCTCTTGGTTCCCATCCTGCTTCTCTGACCACTTCTCAAGTCTTTTTCTCTAGACGCCTCCTCCTCTGCTCATCCTTGAATGTAAGTGACCCACAGGGCTCTGTGTTGGCTCTATTCTCTTCTCTTCTCTCCTGGACGACCTTCATCACTTCTGTGCCTTCAATTATCATCCATGTTGTGTCAGTTCAGGTTTTCCAAAAAGCATTCACCAAGATGTGATAAGATGTGCAAGAGATTTATTGGGGGAACATCTGTAAAGGATACAGGGAAGGGAGAAGAAATAGTCTGGGAAAACATTTAGATCATGATGTCATTCTGACACCTTTGGAAGAGGAGGGAGAAGGAAGGAAGATCGGTAGCAAGAGTCTCAGACCGCCAGCCAGTTCTCAGAAAGTTCTAGTCAGTTCTATGGAGAATCCTGGCACCGAAGTCACCTGTCAAGTAGTCCTGTGGCTGGCCGGGAAGTGTGGCCTTGGTGTGAACACAGTACCGGATCCAGAGCAGGCTGAGCTGGGTCTGTCAGTCAACTATGCTTCTCGTAGCGGTTTCCCTTGAAGGAGGTCTGAGCAATGCACTTTCTGGTTACCACACATACCAATAAATTTCAACCTTGGCAGGGCATGAGAACCCTGATGGAGCTCTTTAAAAACATATGCATCTACATCCTGCCTCCTGAAGATTTTGATTTAGTTAGTCTTCATTAAGGCCAGACGTCTTATTGCAAGAAGCCGCCCAGCAATTCTGATTCCCAGGCCGAGTTTGGGAACAATGATCTTTATGTTGATTACGCGAACTGTTCTATTCAGTCTAGATCTCCATCCTTAGGTCTAGACACATATAATTAACTACCTACTGGGTCTTTCCATTTGGATGTCCCACATTAAGATCAATATAATCTGCCCAAATCCTGTTGCTTCTCCCCTATTTCAGGGACTGCCAATACCTTTCAGCTCTCAGTGGTCCAAATCAGAAACTATGGCATCCTCATTGACTCCCCTCTCCCTCATTCCTCACAGGCACTTAGTAACCAAGTCCTGTTGATTCTGCCTTCTTGATATTTTCTGAATCTCCCTTCCCCAGTGCCACTATGTTAGTTCAAGCTCTCACTCTTGCCTCCATTCTTAACCCCTCTAACTCATTCTTCACGCAACAGCTAGGTTACCCTTCCGTAACACACATCTGATAATGTCATCCTGTTGTCTCCTCATGGCTCTCAAGACAAAGTCAAGAATCCTTTATATATTACACAAGGCTCTACACATTTGGACCCCTGTGTATCTGCCCTGTTTTATCTCTTGCTGTCATCCTCCCTCCTGCTGAGCTACTTGCAGTTCTGGGAGATCTCCGGGCCTCTGTATCAGCTGCAACCTCTTCCTGGAATACCTGTCCACTTTTTTCCTTGCTAACCTCTAGTCTCTCAACTAGTCTCTCAAGGCTCCATTTGAATTCACTTACTTTGTAAGCCTTCCTTAAGATCAATGTCTCTTTCTAACTCCTCCAAGACTGGGTTAGATGTCCTTGCACTCCCCCCGCAAAGCATCCTATCGTTGCATGTTTCACAATGATGAATGTGATCCTTGAAGCTATGGATGTGCCTTCTTCACTATAATATTCCCAGCAATTAGCACAGTGCTTAGCATAATGTAGGCACTCAATAAAATTCATGTATGAATGAATGAATAAATGAATGAATGAGTGAGTGATGCTGTGGCCTCTGTACTAGACACTGAAGTTCTAAGCTATGCACCGTGAGGTCCATAAGCAGAAGAAAGAGCATGGGCTTTGAAGTCCAGCATGGCCTCCTTCTGCATAAACCTGGGCAAATACTTAACCTCTTTGACCTTCTGTCTTCTCATCTGTAAACTGAAGACTTTCCCTCTGGATTGCTGTAACGACTAAATGAATTGTTATTTAACACATGGCACCTGTCATATGGAAGGTGCACCCCAAAATTCTAGTTTCTTGATTCTCCTCACTTTTACAATATCTCACTTTAACTCTTTATCCAGTCAAATGCAATATGCCTTCTTCATTCTTTTCCCATTAGAGCTGTTTCCTTCCTGTATATTAGACCATCTTCCCACAGCTCATCTACATAGCCAACTTCCTCTTTTCTTTGATTTCTTCCAAGAGCTGATTCCTGCCCCTCATTGCTGAAGCAGACACCGCTAATGGTTTTTACAGAAACTGTGGCGTCAGACACAGCAGCAGATCCATAAGTTACTGCACATTCATGTGAGCAAAAGATAGGGCTTGAATTCCCAGGTGGGAAATGATAAATATAATTGCTGAAGTGGATACCATTAATGGTTTCTTCAGAAATTGTACTGTCAGATCCTTCATCATATGGACACTTGAACTCCCAAGAGCAGCCAGGAAAATAAATTCTGGTGTATCAGAAGTTCTTAGCCAAATCTTGGGCATTAAAACATAATCTCATGTAAGTATTTGATGAGGACAAAGCAAAAGCTATATAACAAATCCTTCTCACCCAGATGTTCTAAAAAAAACTGACTTAGGACTCCTGTCCTACATAGATTAATTAACTAACTAATTAAATTTTCCAGTAGTTACTGAATGTCTTGTGTGCACCAGGCACTGTGACTGATCTAAGAACAAGTACAGTTTGGAACTGGAAGCAGTTTAGCACAGTAGTTAACAGCTTGGCTCCAGTTCCTGTCTGCTCCAACTCAAATATAGGCTCCATCACTCACTACTTGTGTGACCTTGATCAGTTACCTGCTCTGTGCCTCAGTTTTCTTGTCTGTAAACTGGGCATAATGGTAGTACCTTCCTGATAAGATTACAAGGAACAAATGAGTTAATACATGTTAGGTGTTACTTAGAACTGTGCTTACCACAGTATACACTTAAATATATTAACCATAATTATTGTGGGAACATAGAGGAGGGCATCCACCCCAGGCCTGGAGACCAAGACAGGCTTCCTGGAGGAAATGATGTCTAAACTGAGACTAGAAGGATGAGTATAGGTGAAGGAAAGAGGGTTTTAGACAGCAGGAACAGCAT
>NW_006777033.1:334770-341126 GCF_000442215.2 Lipotes vexillifer | reverse complement strand
AGAGTGTTTTAGACAGCAGGAACAGCATGTACAAAGCCCCACATCCCGGTGACTCTGATCCAAGGTAGAAAACTGTTAGTTGAGAGTTGCTGGTTGTAGTGTATGTATGTGTGTGTGCGCGTGAGTGTGTGTGTGTGTGTAAATAGTGATAAAATAATGATAGAAGTAAGCAGGGGTGCCACATGTCTTCCATTTGTCCCTTCACATTACAATCTTCTCCACCCTGCTCGAGGCTGACTTCTATGGACCATTTCCGTGGCTCCTTTGCTTACTGGCTTCCAGTTGTATTTGGTCAGTGAGAAGGCTGAAAGGCCATCTGATGGAGGAAGGAAAGTCAGGGTGGGATATCACTCCCCTGGCTCCCTTCCTGTAGGGTCTCAGTGAGCCACAGCTCCTTTCAATCAGCCTGATCACCCAACAGCCGTCCCCAGGCATGGGGAAAGAATCCCAGTTCAGGAAAACAGCAAGGAGAAGGAGGTCACCAAGTCTGATATCCTTTGGATTCCTAAATATTTCTACCACCACTGGATGTTTCCCACCCTATCCTAAGTGCCAGCCCTGAGGAGAAAGTTCTCTATCTTTCTCTTTGTACACCTCTTCTATTTCTTAAAATCTCCTAGGGTCAAAAAGTATGAATTTCAATAAACAGAATGAAAAGACAACCTACAAACTGGGAGAAAATATTTGCAAGCTGTGTGACCCACAAGGGGTTAATTTCCAAAATATACAAACAGTTCATACAACTCAATATCAAAAAAACAAACAACCCAGGAGTTCCCTGGTTGCCTAGTGGTTAGGATTCAGTGCTTTCACTACCATGGCCCAGGTTGAATCCCTGGTCGGGGAACTGAAATCCCACAAGCCTCGCAGCGAGGCCAAAAGAAAAAAGAAAAAAACAACCCATTCAAAAAATGGGCAGAAGATCTAAATAGACATTTCTCCAAAGATCTACAGATGGCCAAAAGGCACATGAAAAGGCGTTCAACATCGCTAATTATTAGAAAAATGCAAACCAAAACTACAATGAGGTATAACCTCACACTGGTCAGAATGACTATCAAAAAGTTTACAAGTTATAAATGTTGGAGGGACTTCCCTGGTGGCGCAGTGGTTAAGAGTCCGCCTTCCAATGCAGGGGACACGGGTTTGAGCCCTGGTCCGGGAAGATCCCACATGCCGCGGAGCAGCTAAGCCCGTGCGCCACAACTACTGAGCCTGCACTCTAGAGCTCGCGAGCCACAACTACTAAAGCCTGTGCGCCTTGAGCCCGTGCTCTACAACAAGAGAAGCCACCGCAATGAGAAGCCCGCACAGCACAATGAAGACCCAGCACAGCCATAAATAAATAACTAAATAGATAGATAGATAGATTTTAATAAATAAATAAATAACTGCTGGAGAGGGTGTGGGGAAAAGGGAACCCTCCTACACTGTTGGTGGGAATGTAAATTGGTGCAGCCATTATGGAAAACAGTAGGGCAGTTCCTTACAAAACTAAAAACAGAGCTACCATATGATGTGGCAACCCTGCTCCTGGGCATATATCTGGAAAAGATGAAAACTCTAACTGAAAAAGATACATGCACCCCAATGTTCATAGCAGCACTATTTACAACAGCCAAGACATGGAAGCAACCTAAATGTCCATCAACAAACAGATGGATAAAGAAGATGTGGTATATATATTACAATGGAATATTACTCAGTCATAAAAAAGAATGAAATATTGCTATTTGCAGCAACATGGATGGACCTAGAGAATATCATATTAAGTGAAGTAAGTCAGCCAGAGAAAGACAAATATTATATGATATCACTTATATGTAGAATCTAAAAAATACGAAAGAATTTATTTACAAAACAGAAACAGACTCAGAGATATAGAAAACAAACTTATGGTTACCAAAGGGGAAAGGAAGGGGAGGGATAAATTAAGAGTATGGGATTAACAGATACGTATTACTATATGTAAAATAGATAAACAACAGGATTTACTGTATAGAACAGGGAACTATATTCAATATCTTACAATTACTTATAATGGAAAAGAATATATATACATGTATATATATATGAATCACTTTGCTACACACCTGAAGTTAACACAATATTGTAAATCAGCTATACTTCAATTTAAAAAAAAAAGATGTGGATTTCAACTTTTTCTTTTCTTTTTTTAAAAATTGAGGTAAAATTGGTAAACACATTAATTTGAAGTGTACAACTTAATAATTCAATATTTGTGTACACTACAAAGTGATCACCACAATAAGTCTAGTTACCATCTGTCACCATACAATTGACCTCCTTCGCTCTTTTTACCCACCACCCTCCTAACCTCTTTCTTCTCTGATAACCTCCAATCTGTTCTCTGTATCTAAGAGTCTTGTTTTGTTTTGTTTGTTCATTTGTTTTGTTTTTTAGATTCCACATATAAGTGAAATCATAAGGTGTTAGTCTTACTCTGACTGACTTATTTCATTTAGCATAATACCCTCAAGGTCCATCCATGTTGTCACAAATGGCAAGATTTCTTTCTTTTTTATGGTTGAGTAGTATTCTATTATGTATGTATACCACATCTTGTTTATCTGTTCATCTATCAATGGACACTTGAGTTGTTTCCATGTCTTGGCTACTGTAAATAATGCTGCAATGAACACAGGGGGTGTGTATATCTTTTCAATTTAGTGTTTTTATCTTCCTCAGATAAATACCCAGAAATGGAATATCTGGATCATATGGTAGTTCTATTTTTAATTATTTGAGGAACTTCCATACTGTTCTCCACAGTGGCTGCACCCATTTACATTCGCACCAACAGTGCACGAGGGTTCCCTTTTCTCCACACCCTCACCAACACTAGTTATTTCTTGTCTTTTTGATAACAGCCATTCTGACAGGTGTGAGATAATATCTCCTTGTGGTTCAATTCTTTACTTTATGTTATGTCCTCCCTGTTTGTTGGGGCAGATGGCTACATAGTCCGACCATTTGATGGAAGTGGTGTCTACTTTATGCCGTGATATCAACCTCTATATACTGAATGCCTCAAGAGTGGCTCTGAAAATGAGATCCATAAGATAACTTGGCCCCAGGGATTACCTAGGGCAAAAATACATTTGTTTAACATGGTCAAGATATTTCACCTATTACGTGAAGATTTACAATAATGTATATATAGTACATTACACAATTCTTGGACATAGTAAGCATTTATTATGTAGTAGCAATTATTATTTTGTAAGTTTGAGATGATGCAGTGATGTGGTTATTGTTAATTCTTAGGCAGTGACTCTGAAGGGCTCTCTCTATTGCACCCAAGTGACTACAGACCCACTTGCATAGTCTTTCTTCTTTTTTTTTTTTAATAAATTTATTTATTTTATTTATTTATTTTTGGCTGTGTTGGGTCTTTGTTGCTGCGTGCGGGCTTTCTCTAGTTGTGGCGAGCGGGGGCTACTCTTCGTTGCAGTGCGTGGGCTTCTCATTGTGGGGCTTCTCTTGTTGCAGAGCTCGGGCTCTAGGCACACAGCCTTCAGTATTTGCAGCAAGGGGGCTCAGTAGTTGTGGCTCGCGGGCTCTAGAACGCAGGCTCAGTAGTTGTGGCACACAGGCTTAGTTGCTCCGAGGCATGTGGGATCTTCCCGGACCAGAGCTCGAACCTGTGTCCCCTGCATTGGCAGGCAGATTCTTAACCATAGCACCACCAGAGAAGTCCCAGCCTTTCTTCTTTTGGCCAATTTTTTTTTTTTCATTTTATGGTTTTTAACCCTGCATCTGTGTTCTTCTGTGTGGAACTGTGATAGAGAGTTGTCTCAATCCTGTTATCACTTGCCATGCAAATTTGCTGGCTTTTCTGCTTCCCAGCACCACTCTGCTCTGCCTTGGGAAGCACATCTCCAAGTAGGAACGGGCAGCCGCCACAGCGGTCCCTGATTCTAGCCCTGCAAATCTCTCGTCTGTACTACTTTCTCAAAGCCACTGGGAACAGAAATGTTTGCCAGGTGTGAAAGCTGCTGACACTAGTCCTGGCCGCTAGGGGCACTCTGGTCTCTCTAGTCACCAGAGCTGGAAGTGGTCAGGTAGAGATCATAGGAATGGGCTCTTCTGCATGAAACAAGTTCTTGACCTAATGTAAATAGATAAGCCCCAGACTGGTTTTGTTTGCACAGTTCCGAGGGTTTATAGGAACCTGATCTTTCTCTTTGGTGTTATCTCACTTGGCTGGTAGACCAAGATGCATGAACTTTCACCTTAGGACAGTTTGGGGATAGCACTGAGGTAAGACAGGGTGGTTTTATAAATCTTTTCTAGAATCCTCCAATCTTCTTTCTCTGTTTGGGCCCCCAGCCCATCCTGTCTAGCCTTGAGGTGCACTGCACACCTCCTATGTAGCAGCCCTGTTCTCTGGAGGAGGAGTGTATTCTACTTGATCTCTGGCTCTTCAGTTTCATCTTCTGGACATTATGTGGGCTTCTAGATACTGGAAATCCTGCCTTAACTCATGATCTATTTCTATTAATCCTGTTAGTTTTGGCTGACCTAAATCATTAGCTGGTTGTTAGACCTGGTTCTGTCTTTAATTCAATTCAGTGTCTCTCAAATCATGGTATGGAGACCACAGACAACAAAGCCACTTGGTATGTTTGTTAAGAATGACAATGTCCCTCACCTAACACACACACATACATACACACATCCCTAGATATTAGGTACAAAAATTTAGCAAATCAAATCCAAGTAATACACCAAGACCAAGTGGGATTTATTCCAGGTATGCAAGGTAGGTTCAAGATTCAAAAATCAATCAGTGTAATCCACCATATCAACATGCTAAAGAAAAAAATATTATCATATCAATTGACACAGAAATAAAAGTTTGATGAAATTCAACACTCATTCATGATAAAAAAAAAAAAAACTCTCAGTATATTAGGAATAAACGGCAATTTCTCAGCCTCATGGAAAGTATTTACAAAAACACCTAGGGACTTCCCTGATGGCACAGTGGTTAAGAATCCTCCTGCCAATGCAGGGGACACAGGTTCGATCCCTGGTCTGGGAAGATCCCACATGCTGTGGAGCAACTAAGCCCGTGAGCCACAACTACTGAGCCTGTGCTCTAGTGCCCAGAAGCCACAACTATTGAGCCCATGTGCCACAACTACTGAAGCCTACGCGCCTAGAGCCCGAGCTCCGCAACAAGAGAAGCCCCACAATGAGAAGCCCACGCACCATAACAAAGAGTAGCCCCTGCTCACCGCAACTAGAGAAAGCCCACGCGCAGCAATGAAGACCCAACGCAGCCAAAAATAATTAATTAATTAATTAATTAATTGAAAAAACCTATAGCTAAAATTACATTTAATAGTGAAAGGCTGTGTGCATTCACAAGAAGATTGAGAGCAAGGCAAAGATGTCTGCTCCTACTTCTATTATTCAACATAGTATTGGAAGTTTTAGCCAGTGCAGCAAGGCAAAGCAAGAAAATAAAAAGCACCCAAATTGGAAAGGAATAAATAAAACTGTCTCCATTTACATGACTGTCTACACAGAAAATCCCAAGAAATTATTTTTTAATCTTCTAAAATTAATAAGTGAGGTCATCAAGATCTCAGGATAGAAGAAAATCATACGAAGATCAACAGTATTTCTATACACTAGCAATAAACACATGGACACAAATTAAAAATATAACACCATTTACAATTTTTCAAAAACCAATGAAATACTTAGATATAAAACTAACAAAACATGTACAGAACTCACATGCTAAAAACTACAAAATGCTGATGAAAGAATTCAAAGAAGATCTAAATTAATGAAGAGACATACGATCAATATATTCAGGGATTGGAAGACTCAACATATTATGTCAGTTGTCCCCAAATTGATACACACATTTAATGCAATTCCATTAAAAAAATCTCAGCAACATTTTTGTAAATATAAAAAAGATTATTCTAAAATTTATATGAAAAGGCAAAGGAACTAGTATAGCTAAAATGTTTTTTAAAAAGAATAGTGGGAGTAATCAGTCCACCCAATTTCCAGACTTATTATATGGCAACAGTAATCAAAACTGTGTGGTATTAGTGGATGAATAGACGCATAGATCAATGTGTGACCAGAACTGAGAATCCAGAAAGAGAGCCACACAAGTATATGCTCAACAAATTTTTGACAAAGGTGCAAGAGCAATTCAATGAAGACAGCCTTTTCCACAAATAGTGCTGGAGCAACTGCCATCCACAGACAAAGAAAATCAACTCCACTTCAACCTCACACTTAATATAAAAAATTAACTCGGGCTTCCCTGGTGGCGCAGTGGTTGAGAGTCCGCCTGCCGATGC
>NW_006777033.1:332045-332487 GCF_000442215.2 Lipotes vexillifer | reverse complement strand
AAAAAAAAAAAAAAAAAAAAAAAATGAGTATGAACCAAGGTGGGGCAAACAGGTGGGCTCACTGCTATGATCATGCCCTCCTGGCTGGGGGCCATTGCCGCAGCTGCCACCACTGCTATAAACTGAACATTGCCAATGACTCTGCTACCACTGAACCGTGGGGGTCACCACTGTTGTCACCATCACTAGGGGAGCCGCCTACTCTGGGAATAGGATCAATCAGAATGAAAAATTAGGATTTCCAGGAGATTCTAATGAATCAGGACTTCCAAAGTGTGGCCTATAAATTTGTATTTTAAAATAAACTCTCCAAGGAACCTCTCTGGCAGCCCAGTGGTTAAGACTCGGTGCTTCCACTGCAGGGGGCTCAGGTTCAATCCCTGGTTGGGGAACTAGGATCCCACATGCCAGGTGGTGAAGGAAGGAAGGAAGGAAGGAAGGA
>NW_006777033.1:322330-331841 GCF_000442215.2 Lipotes vexillifer | reverse complement strand
GGAGGGAGGGAGGGAGGGAGGGAGGGAGGGAGGGAGGGAGGAAGGAAGGAAAGAAACTCCCCAAGAAAAGAACTTAAAAAAGAATAGACAGATGTATATGTATAACTGAATCACTTTGCTGTATACCTGAAACTAACACAACATTGTTAATCAACTATACTCCAATATAAAATAAAAATAAAACCAAAAACAAAAACAAAAATAAATAAAAAATAAACTCCCCAAGCTGATTTTAGAGATCCACCTGATCTGGAAAGCAATGACTTAAATGTAGAATATTAATCATGCTATTGCCCTAATCAAAGCCTTCCTGTTTGTCTTCTGTTCAGAATTATTCAATGGCTTATTATTATCAATGGGAAATTAAGTTCAGATTCAGTAGACTAGCATTCAATACCCTACATTTTCTGGCCCTATCCCATTTTTCCAGATGTACATCCTCCTTTCCCCTCTGTGTACCTATCACACCAGTCCCGGTGAACTGCCCTAATCTTTCTGAGGCTGTGCCGATGCTCCTCCTGGCTCCACTCCCATCTTTATCTGCTGAAATACCCTTCATTTTTCAGGTAACCTTAACCACAAGCTCTCCTTATTTACTTCTCAGCTTTCTCTGAACTCTCTTTAGCACTTTATCTCTCTTTTGACGCATCATACTATGACTTATGCTACAGATTTTGTGCCTATATATTATTTATAGTAATAGATAAGAATCTTTGAATCACATATTGTATATAGAATAGTACCTGACACACAGTAGATATTCAATAAATGTATGAACAAAAGCCATCTTGAGAATTTCTCCAGTCAGATTTATAAAGTACATTAATGGATAAATGTTCCCAATTAGGGGCAGAGCTGGCCGCAAATGCTGGTATTCTAAATTAGAGCCTGTTCTTCAAATTTATAGACTGTGATTCTTTAAAAGGAATGGATGGTCACACTAAGTGTAAATGTTATTTACCCTATCACTGAATTGAATACCAAAAAAACTGTGTCTTACAGAGTTAGATCACACCCTTTCCCTCAAACGTTAAAATTAAGAATATCTATCAACTTAGAGCAAATATTACTTACTTAAAGATAATTTCTGTCAATGTTAGCCCAGAGAGAAGCACTTCATTGTAAATATGTAGCAGTGAATTTTAGAAAGAAAATTCCAAAACCCATATATCTCAGTACTTATTTTTTTAAGAGGTTAACCACAAAGAAAAGGTTGCCCATCTGCCACCTGGGTCAAAATTTAAAGGCCTGAAGTGATTGATTGGCACAATGGTGCGTGGTTAAAAAGGAAGGAAGAAAGAAAGTTTTGGATTTCTTTTCTGTGGTTACCTTGTGTCAGAGATAACTACTATAAAACTATAAATACAATGGTGTTTGCTTTTATTTTTCTCTGTATCTTGGATGTTTTCACTACCTTGGTTTGGAAGTTACAAAATCAAGCCAAACCAAAATGAAAATAGAAAAACAAAATGAAATGGAACAAAACAAAGAGCTTAACTCCTTTGCTTTGACCAGTACAGAGGTGAAATTGGGGGTGGGAGGTGGGGCTGAGCTTATTAATGGAACTGTCAGTGGTCAGTGAGTTTGGAGGTTCCATACAAAATTCAATCTGGATTCAGGAAAGGACTGGGGAGAAAGACCCAACATAGGTTGATTTCATGACTCCCTTCATTTATTCAACAAATATTTACTCAGTGTCTGGCATTGTAGATCTTGGGTTGAGTAAGACAGACACAGTCCTGCCTCCTCACGGAATTTATTCTTATGTGAAGAAGATTATTAACAAATGACTATAAAAAATGATTATTCTGCTGTGGTGACAAAAATTACTATGACGGAGATGTACATGGTGTAGTCTGAGATGGTACAACAGGAGTCCCAGCCACAACTCACCTCCTGGGTTCCAGACTTTTATTATTTACCTCTACTATTTATCCCCAATTCGTTTAGCTCTTCTCTTTCGCCATTATGTCAGTCTTGTCTATTCTAGCTCACCCTCTTCTCCAGAGTCCCAGCAAGTCATTAGACGAGTGTCACTTTCATGCATCCAGAATTTGGAAAAACTAATAGCCCTTTTCTGCATAGTATCCAGGGTAGCCTGGACAGAGCTAATTAGAAGAATTATGATCGTGGATGATCCCAGACAAGATTCTTTTGACTCTTGTCATTCCATAAGTGAATCTGCATCGTACACACAATGTGGTATGAGAAGCCTCTGTTAAATGACAGCAATCCATGACCCATCCCTCCAAGAGCCCTCTCTGCTCCCTTAAGTGCAATGGGAGAGTCATCATAGCCCCTCTGAGATGATACCTCAGTGGAATGTCAATAGCCACAGTTTATTTCTGCTATACCTTCAAGGATTGGGAGCATTTACTACTACTTAGGCATACATACTCAGGTCAGTGTCTATAATCTTGACTGGGAAGGGCAATGCCCACAAACTGGGAAAGTTCTTGATTTTCACATTAGTTTTTCTCATTTTGTTTTAGGTCATGAACAAGGAGACCTGCTATGACCAAAGATTTTATGACTGTGGATATCAATCTATGGAGAAACAAAACTAGGGGTGAGAGGGATCAACAAAGTTGTGTATGACCCATTTATTCACACATTCAACATCTGATAATCCCTTCTACATATCTTGTCTGGGTTCCACGCTAAAGAGGACTCAAGATGAGAAAGATATAGTTCCAATTTCTAGGCAATAGGTTGTATAGAGCTGATATAATAGAATCACCCTTAAGCATTAATATTGCTGGCAAAAAAAGAAAAGTCTAACAAAAAAAGTAAAATACATGCTAAGCTTGAAAGCAAGTAAAGGAAATCCCCAGGTGCCAGAGAAACAAAACAGGAGCTGGAGCCAAACCTCTCAAGAGAAGATTAATAAATCAATATAGGCCTCAGAGGCCAACAACTGGGGCACTGGTGGTTTCATGTGGATGAGAGGTGAGGATTTGGGCTTCCCACAAAAGCCATGGCTCACAGAGCTGCTCTGCCCATGACAATGAAATGGAAAGACACTGACCACTGTCCAGGGAAGTGTCAATGAAGCTCGTTTTCTACCAAAGGAAAGTGACATCCATCAGAAATCAGAACCCCAAATCTGTGCCACAAGTGTGGGAGGCTACAAATTCATACTACCCTGTGGAAGAGGGAATACCAAACCAAAAGATTAACCTAGAAACCTTCCAGAACCAATGAAACCTTTAGGGCTCTAGAAAAGGCATTATAAAACTATCTTGAAGCGATGTCTCCCATATCAAGGGTTCCCAAGACCATGTCGAGTTTCAGTGATTTGCTAGGAGGACTCACAGAACTTCGCACATAGTTGTCCTCATGGCTAGGATTTATTAGCACTGAAAGGATACAAAGCATAATCAGCAAAGAGAAAAAGCACATGGGTGAAGTTAGGAGGACACTAGGTAAAATTTTCCAAAAGTCCTTTTCCAGTGGAGTCACACAGGGCACAATTCCCCCAGCAAGGATCTGTTACAACACATGTGATATGCTGTGTACCAGGGAAGCTCATTGGAGACTCAGTGCCCAGGATGTTAATTGGGGGCTTGGTTATGTAGGTATCCTCTGCCTAGCTCATACCCAAATCCCAGACTCCCACTAGGAAAGTATATGTTCATCATAAGCCAAGTTGTACAAATTAAGCAGAGTGAGCCACTTGGATCAGTTCTGAGAATAGTGGGACCACTCTTAAAATCTGTGTGGAATGGAACCACAAAAAGACCTTAAGCATTCTCACCATACACACTAAAAAGGTAACTATGCAATGTGATGGATGTGTTAAATAACTTGATCGTGGGACTCATTTCACAATGTATACATACTATCGAAACATCACGTTGTATACCTTAAACATATCACAACTTTGTTTGTCAATTATACCTCAATAAAGCTAGCAGGGAAGCAAAAACAAACAAACAAACAAGCGAAACTGAAGTCTATTTCTGTTGCTTACAACCAAGAATCTTGACTTATATAAGAACAATCTGAAAGAGACTTTAAAAAAATACATACTGGGCTCCAAAATCTTGAGGCTACAGAGCCCACATACATTTTTGCGGTGGGGGAAACAAACATGTGGGGACCTTACTACATATAATGTGAAAAGTGCTGCAACAGACACACCTACAAAGCATTCTGAGAACCCAGTGAAGGGAACCTTTTCCTTCGTGGGTGGAGTGGGGTAGGAGGCCAGGTCAGGCTTTATAAGGAAGTAACATGAACCTGAGTCTTTAAGGGTCCGTAAGATTTCATCAGACAAAGAGCTGAGAAAAAAGACTTGTATGTAAAGGGGAAAGCATGATCAAATGTGAGGCAGGAGGGAAGAAACCCTGAGGATAAAGACATTTAGGATATGAACACAATTAGATATAAGGCTGAGGAGAAAATATGGAGAGTGTCTGAAGAAGGATATGGGAAATTCAGGTGGATAAACGGGTCGAACCAAATTCTACACAACCTTAAAATGACATTCCAAAATGTTTCAATATTATCCTTGTCTGATTTCTGTCAGTCTTAGAGGTAAAACATATTGGACCATCAGCTACATGACCTGGCAGGAGATGAGCAGGTCATTGAGATGAAGAATGGATTGGGGCTAGAGGGCAATAATCCAGCCCCAAGCCTAGTGGCTGAAAGCAGGACAAAAACCATGAGTTCTTTTAAAGAACAAACTTATGGTTACCGGGGGGAATGGGGGAGGGCAGGGATAAGTTGGGAGACGGGGATTGATATATACACACTACTATATATAAAATAGATAACAATAAGAACCCACTGTAGAGCACAGGGAACTCTACTCAATACTCTAATGACCTATATGGGAAAAGCGCCTACAAAAGAGTGGATATATGTATATGTATAACTGCTTCACTTTGCTGTACAGCAGAAACTAACAAAACATTGTAAACCAACTATACTCCAATAAAAATTTAAAAATAAATAAAAGGAGTTGGCTGGAACTCAGAAAAAATAAAATAAAATAAGACAAAGAAGGCTTATTCAGATAAAGGAGCCTTATTCAGATAAAAGAAACCTTATTCAGATAAAACAAAGAACACATGGGAAAAATAAAAAACAAATAGCGAGATGATAAATTTAAATCTAACTATATCAATAATCACAACTGTAAATGGTTTAAACACCCTGATTAAAAGACAGATATGGCAGAGTATCAATACTGGCTCATCAGTGTTGTAATGAACTGAATTTTGTCACCCCAAAATTCATATGCTGTGGCCCTAACCCCCAGTGTGACTATATCTGGAGATCTGGGTCTTTAGGAGGTAATTAAGGTTAAATGAGGTCATAAGGGTGGGGCTCCAACTCAACAGAACTCTAGCCTGAAGAGAAAGAGGATATTCTCATCCTCTCTCTCACTCCAGCTTTCACTCTCTCTCGCTGCCTCTTGCTCCCTCTCTAATTGCACCCAGGAAACGCCCTGTAACCACACAGCAAAAAGGCAACATTTGCAAGCCAGGAAGGGTGCCCTCACCAGAGACTGAACAGACCAGCACCTTGATCTTGGATTTCTCAGCTTCCAGACTGTGAGAAATAAATTTCGGTTGTTTAAGCCACCCAGTCCATGGCATTTTGTTACAGCAAGGAGAACAGAGTACAACAAATTGTAACAAATGTACTACATTAATGGTAGAGTAAAGGGGTATATAGGAACCCTCTGTACTTTTGGCTCAATTTTTCTGTAAATTCAAAACTGCTCAAAAAAGAAATTCTATTAGTTTTTCTTTTTTAAGGCAGAAATTATCCAACTGATTATAAAAGCAAGATTCACTATATAGTGCCTATGAGAAGTGCATATTAACTATAAAGACACAAAAGGTTAGAGGTAAAAGGACAGAACAAGATATACCAGGCTAACACTAATCAACATAAAGCTGGAAAGCCTATATTAATATCAGACAAAGAAGGTTTCAGAGCAAAGAATCCTGCCAGGGACATATAAATTCAATTCATAAATGATAAAGTGTCAGTCTACCCACAAGGACATAACAATCTTAAACATTTATGCAACTAAGAGCAGAGTTTCAAATAAACATGAAGCAAAAACTGATAAAACAATACAAGGAATATAGCCAATAATATTATTGTATAATAACTTTGTATGGTGTAGAATCTATAAAAATATCAAATCACTATGTTGTACACTTGAAATTAATATATTGTAAGTCAACTATACTTCAATAAAAGTAAATAAGATGGGGAAAAAGACTGATAGAACTACAAGGAACAGTAGATACCCCATAATCACAGTCGGAGATTTCAACAGCCCTCTCTCAATAATTAATAGGACAAATACAGAAAATGTCAGTAAAGCTATAGAACACCTGAACAAGGCTGTCAACCAACATGACCTAATAGATTTTTATAGAAGCCCCCCACCTGAAAACAGTAGAAAACATAGTCTTCTCAAATGCATACACAATATTTACCAAGATACATCATATTCTGGAGCAAAAAGCAAGTCTTGATAAGTTTTAAATGACTCAAGTCATAAAAAGTATAGGGCTTCCCTGGTGGCGCAGTGGTTGGGAGTCCGCCTGCTGATATAGGGGACGCGGGTTCGTGCCCCAGTCTGGGAGGATCCCGCGTGCCGCGGAGCGGCTGGGCCCGTGGGCCATGACCGCTGAGCCTGCGCGTGCTCCGCAACGGGGGAGACCGCGCCAGTGAGAGGCCCGCGTACCGCACACAAAAAAATAAAAGTATATTCTGTGACCACTGGAATTAAAATAAAAATCAGTAACAGAAACCTCCATGTAATTGGAAACTGAATAACACACTTTTAAATAACTAACGGGACAAAAAATCAAAATGGAAATTAGAAAATATTTTTGAACTGAGTGCAAAAACACATCATATCAAGATGTATGGGATGCCTCAGTGGTAGCGTGAAAAATGGCCCCCAAATATATATACATCCTAATCTCCAGAACCTGTCAATGTTACCTTATATCACAGAAGAGACTTTGCAGATGTGATTAAGCTAAGAATCTTGAGATGGGCAGATTATCCTGAATTATTCCAGTAGGCCAGTGTGATCACAGTAATTCTTATAAGAGGAACCAAGGAGGAGTCAGAGAACAGGGTAATGTAATGACAGAAGTAGAGGTGGGGGTTGTGTACTTTGAAGATGAAGGAAGGGGTCACAAGCCAAGCAATACAGGCCATTAGAAGATGAAAAAGGCAAGGAAACAGATTCTCTCCTCAGAGATTCCAGAAGGAACCAGCTCTGCCAACACCTTGACATTAGCTCAATAAATCTGAATTTGGACTTTATTTATTTATTTATATTTATCTATCTATGGCTGTGCCAGGTCTTAGTTGCAGCATGCGGACTCTCAGTTGCAGCATGTGTTCTTAGCTGCAGCATGCACACTCTTAGTTGTGGCATGCAGACTTCTCAGTTGCAGCATGTGGACTCTCAGTTGCGGCATGCATATGGGATCTAGTTCCCTGACCAGGGATCCAACCTGGGCCCCCTGCATTGGGAGCGCAGAGTCTTAACCACTGGACCACCAGGGAAGTCCCTGAATTTGGACTTTTAACCTCCAAAATTTTAAAAGAACAATTTTGTATTGTTTTAAGCCATTAAGTTTGTGGAAACTTGTTACAAAAGCAACAGAAATCTAACAGAGCCCTTAAAATAGTATTTAGGAGGAAATTTATGCTACCAAATGCCTCACCTTTTGCCTTATGAAACTAATGGGGAAAAAAATGAATGAAATCCAAAGTAGCAAAAGAGAGGAAATGATAAAAATCAAGAAGAAATCAATGAAATAGAAAACAGGAAAACAATAGAAATCAGTAAAACTAAAAGTTGGTTCTTTAAAATCAATAAAATTAATAAACCTCTAACCAGATCGATCAGAAAAAGAAAAAGAAAGAAGACACAAAAAAGAAAAAGAAAGAAGACCAGTATCAAGAATGAGAGAAGTGGTATCACTAGAGAGTCTAAGGTATTGAAAGAATAATAAGAAAACATAATGAATAATTTTGTGCCAATAAATTCAACAACTTAGAAAATAAAATGGAGAAGTTCAGGACTTCCCTGGTGGCACAGTGGTTAAGAATCTGCTTGCCAATGCAGGGGACACGGGTTCGACCCCTAGTCCAGGAAGATCCCACATGCCGCAGAGCAACTGAGCCCATGTGCCATAACTACTGAGCCTGCACTCTAGAGCCCTCGAGCCACAACTACTGAAGCCTGTGTGCCCAGAGCTCGTGCGCCGCAACAAGAGAAGCCACCACAATGAGAAGCCCGCGCACCACAACAAAGAGTAGCCTCCGCTCGGCCCAACTAGACAAAGCCCATGTGCAGCAATAAAGACACAATGCGGCCAAAAATAAATAAAGAAAATACAGAAAAAAAATAAAATAAAATAAAATGGAGAAATTCTACAAACTACCAAAGCTTACTCAAGGAGAAGTAAATAACTTGTATAGCCCTATATCTATTAAAGAAATTGAGTTTATAGTTAAATATCCTCCCCAAAGAAAAGTCCAGGGCCAGATGTCTTTACCAAATTCTACCAAATATTTAAGGAATAACACTAATTCTACACAAACTTCTCCAGAAAATAAGAGGATAGAACACTTCTTAATTCATCTCTGCGGCCAGCATAAACCTGATACCAAAACCAGAGAGATATTACAAGAAAAGAAAACTACAGACCCATATCACTAAAGAACATAGATGTAAAAATTTCAAATAAATTTTAAGTGTAATTTGTATCCAACTATATATAAAAATGATAATACATCATAATTACATAGAGTTTATCCCAATGTATCCCCATTATATGGCGCTTATCCCAAGAATGCAAAATTGGTCTGACATTTATATATAAATCAACTTAACTCACCATACAGGAATTTTTTTTAAGCTAAAAACTAAAATAACAACAACCCTGTATGGTCATTTCAATAGATGCAGAAAAAGTATTTGACAAAATCCATCATCAATTCTTTAAAAAAGAAAAGAAAAAATGCTCAGCAAACTGGAAAGAGAACTTCTTCAATCTGATAAAGTGCCTTTACAATAAACCTACGGCTAACACCATATTTAATAGTGAATATTGAATATGTACCCCCATATGCTCAGAAATAAGACAAAGATATGCACTTCTGACATTTCTATTCAACGCTATATTGGAGGGTCTAACCAGTGCAATACTGTCAAAATAAAGAAATAGTTGCCAGATTAGAAAAAAGTAAAACTGTCTTTATTTATAGAAGACATGATTGTCTATGTAGAAAATCAGATGGAATTTATTTAAAAGGTACTAGAATTAATAAATGAGTTTAGCACCAGCAATTCCACTCTTAGGTATATATCTGAAAAAAACAAAAACACTAACTCGAAGAGATACATGCACCCCAATGTTCATAGCAGCATTATTTACAATTGCCAAGATATGGAAGCAACCTAAGTGTCCATCAACAGATGAATGGATAAAGAAAATGTGGCATATATATA
>NW_006777033.1:305602-322177 GCF_000442215.2 Lipotes vexillifer | reverse complement strand
TGTGGCATATATATATATATATATATATATATATATATATATACATACACACACACACACACATACACACACAATGGAATACTACTCAGCCATAATAAAGAACAAAATTTTGCCATTTGCAGCAACATGGATGGGCTTGGAGGGCATTATGCTAAGTGAAGTAAGTCAGACAGAGAAAGACAAATACTGTATAATATCACGTATATGTGGAATCTAAAAATTACAACAAACTAGTGAATATAACAAAAAGTAGCAGACTCACAGGTATAGAGAACAAACTAGTGGTTACCAGTGGGGCAGGGGGGCAATATAGGGGTGGGGGAGTCAGAGGTACAAACCACTGGGTGTAAGATAGGCTCAAGGATGTATTGCACAACACAGGGAATATAGCCAATATTTTGTAATAACTGTAAATGGAAAGTAAACTTTAAAAATTGTATTAATTAATTAATTAACTAAATGAGTTTTAGCAAGTTGCAGGACTCAAGGTCAATATATAAAAAACAATTGTATTTCTATACACTAGCAATTAACAATTAGAAATTGAATTAAAATTTACATTTAAAATAGCATAAAAATATGAAATACTTAGGGATAAATCTGACCAAAAATATGCAAGCTATGTACAATGAAAACTATAAAACAGGGCTTCCCTGGTGGCACAGTGGTTGAGAGTCCGCCTGCCGATGCAGGCGACACGGGTTCGTGCCCCGGTCCAGGAAGATCCCACATGCCGCGGAGCGGCTGGGCCCATGAGCCATGGCCGCTGAGCCTGCGCGTCCGGAGCCTGTGCTCCGCAACGGGAGAGGCCACAACAGTGAGAAGCCACATACCGCAAAAAAACCCAAAAAACAAACCAAAAAAACCCTATAAAACATTGCTGAGAAAAATTAAGGAAGACTTTAATAAATGGAAGAGGTTCGGTGTTCATGGAAAACTCAGTATTGTTAAGATGTCAATTCTCCTCAAACTGATCTATAGTTTCAACACCATCCCAATCAAAACCCAGCAAGCTTTTCTGTAGAAACAGACAAGCTGATAATGCAAAGGATCTTGAATAGCCAGTGTCTTTGAAAAAGGAAAACAAAATTGGAGGACTAATGCTACCTCATTTCAAGACATCATAAAGCTACAGTAATCGAGATAGTGTGGCATCAAGAAAGACAAACAGATCAGTAAAATAGACTGAGTCCACAAAGAGACCTACACATATATGAATAACTGCTTTTTACAAAGATACAAAAGCAATGCAGTGAAGGAAAGATAGCCTTTTCAACAAATGATGCTGGAGCTACTGGATATTCCTATACGCAAAAATGAATTCTGATCCACATCTTGTATCATTTAAAAGATTAACTCAAAATGGATCATAGTACCAATTGTAACCTAAAACTATAAAATGTGTCTTAAAACACGTCTATCAGAAGTTCCACAGTTCACAAGGCCAGAGGGTCCTGTGGATCTGTCTCTTGCTTCAGTAGCGTTTGGACAGAACAGACCCAAGGACGCCCTTTCCTCCAGCCTCGTGGCACCCTCCAACCTTTTCTCCAGTCGCAACCGTCAGAATCAACCCCTTAGCTACCCTCCGCCTCTAGGACCAGCCAACACCACGAGCTCCCAGATTCGTCAGAATTATTCTACCCAGGTGGAGACCACCGTCTACCCCCTGGTCAACATGCATCTGCGGGCACTTAGCTCTCTTTGGGCTTCTATTTCCACCGGGAGGATATGGCTCTGGAGGGCACGGACCCCTTCCGCGAACTGACGGAGCAGAAGCGTGAGAGCTCCTAGCGGCTCTTGAAAATGCAAAATGAGCAGAGCAGCCACGCCCTCTTCCGGGACCTGCAGACGCCATCTCAAGATAAGCGGCGTAAACCCCAGGACGTTATGGAAGCCGCCGTTCTCAGGTAGATGAACTTGAACCAGGCCCTTTTGAATCTGCATGCCCCTGCCCCGGCAGACCCCACCTCTGTGACTTCCTGGAGAGCCACGTCCTAGAAGAGCAGGTGAAACTCATCAAGAAGATGGGCGACCACCTGACTAACCTCACAGGCAGGCCTGGCACCCGGTTGGGCTGGGCGAGTTTCTTTTCAAGGCTCACCCTCAAGCACGACTCAGAGCCTATGGAGCCCAGCGGCCTTTGAGGAGCCCCTCTGTTGTCAGGGCTTCTGCCTGAAGCCTTTCTCTGCAGCCACTAGGCATCATTTTAACCACCCTGGGGCCTTAGTGGGAACAATAAAGCTTTCTGCAGGGAAAAAATAAAAGACAAAACCAGGAGAAGTTCCCAAGTCATTGTGATCTCAAGTTAGGCAAAAATTTCTTAGATCTAAAGACAACAATTATAAACTGGACCAAATCAAAACTTAAAACTTCTCTTTGAAATACATTAAGAAAATAAAAAGGCACAGACTAGGAAAAAATGTTTGTGAATCATATTTCTTATAAAGGTCTTGTATTCATAATATATAAAGAATTCTCAGAACTCAGTAATTAAAAGCAGGGACTGAAAAAGATATTTCTACATTTGTGTTCATATAGCCCGTTATTCACAGTAAGCCAAAAAGTGAAAGCAGGGACTTCCCTGGTGGCGCAGTGGTTAAGAATCTGCCTGCCAGTGCAGGGCACACGGGTTCGAACCCTGGTTGGGGAAGATCCCACATGCCGCGGAACAACTAAGCCCGTGCGTGCCACAACTACTGAAGCCCGCACGCCTAGAGCCTGTTCTCCGAAACAGAGAAGCCACCACGATGAGAAGCCCACGCATCGCAACAGAAGAATAGCCCCCGCTCGCAGCAACTAGAAAAAGCCTGGGAGCAGCAACAAAGACCCAACGCAGCCAAAAATTAATTAATTAATTTTTAAAAAGTGAAAGCAACTCAAGTGTCCATCAACAAAGGAATGGAAAAATGTGGTATATACATACAATGAAATATTACTCAGCCTTAAAAAGAAATGAAATCCTGACACATGCTACAATGTAGATGAATCTTGAAGGAATTATGCTAAGTGAAAGAAGCCAGTCACAAAAAGACAAACACCATATGATTCCACTCATATGAGATACTGAAGAGTAGTCAGACTTGTAGAGATAGGAAGAAAAATGGTGGTTTCCAGAGCTGGGGTTGGGGAGAACTGGGCAGTTATTATTTAATAGGTAGAGTTACAGTTTTTCAAGATGAAAGTTCTGGAGATGGATGATGGTGATAGTAGCACAACGATGTGAAAGTACTTAATGCCATTGATCTGTACATGTAAAAATGGTTACGATGGTAAATTTTACGTTACGTGTATTTTACTGCAATTTACAGAAAACTCAGTAAATAGAAAACAACTCAATTTTTTAAATTGGGCAAAGTATTTGAACAGACATTCCCCAAAGAAGATAAACAGATGGAAAATAAGCACATGAAAAGATGCTCAACATTGTCAGTCATTGGGAAAATACAAATTAAAGGATCGTTACATACCTATTAGAATGGCAAAAATTAAAACTACTGACCATACTAAGTTTTGGCAAGGATATGGAAGAACTGGAATTTTCATGTAGTGTGGATAGAAATGTAAAATGGTATAGCCACTTTGGAAAATAGTTGGGTGGTTTCTAAAAAGTGAAACATACATTTTCCATATGTGATCCAGCCTTTCAACTCCTAAGTGTTTATCCAAGAGAAATCAAAACATATGTCCATACAAAGACTTTTTAAAAAAATATTTATAGCAGTCATATATAATGGCTAAAAACCTGGAAACAACCCAAATGTCCATCAACAGGAGAATGGATAAACAAATTGTGGTATAGCCATATAATAGACTACTACCTGGCTCCTTTTTTTTTTTCTCCTGTTTATTAACAAAAGGAATATGGATGGATCTCAAAATAATTATGTTGAGTGAAAGGAGTCAGACAAAAGAACAGTACATACTGATGATTCCATTTACATAACATTCTAGAAAATATGCACTAGTCTCTAATGAAGGACAGCAGATCAGTTGCCTGGGTATATGGGGAGGAAGCAGGAGGATGAGATTACAAGGGGCACGAGCAAACCTTTGTGGGTGTTGGATATGTTCATTACCTTGATGGTGGTGATGGTTTCATGGCTGTATGCGCATGTCAAAACTTATCAAATTGTATTCTTTAAATATGTACAGCTTATTGTACGTCAATTTTACTTCAATAAAGCTGTTAACAAAATAAACAAAGGAGCTTTGCGAGCTCAGACTTGATCTGCCTCAGTAAATTCCATCTGTTGGTGGAAACAGAGATTGAGAATAATAACAATTTGGAATTTTCACTTTGGGAAATAACCAAAGAAGACAACCTGGGATGAGAAAAAAAAACTGCTGAGCCACATGGAGAGTTTTAAAGAGGTCGAAAACTTCATTTTCTCTGCATTTAATCAACATAGAAAGCCTCAGAGTTACATGATATTGGAGCCAGGAGGAATCTTTGAGAGATGAAATAGTCCAACTTCTTTATTTTACAGATGAGGAAATGAATCCAAGCGAAAAGGGACTTGCCTTAGGTCACACAGCTTGCAGAGCTAAGAATAAAATGTGAGTCCTCTGAAGCTTACTCTAATGCTATTTATTTTTCTTCATCTAGCTAACCTAAACCCTTGGGTAATTGTTAATCTAGGCTAGTCTATGAAAATATGGAATAACACAATACCTATGAGATGCTGAGTTCCTTCATGGCCATGTGGATGGCCATGAAGATAGAAGGGAACACCACTACCTTTACCTTCATATTTTCCAGTCCCCAAACCCTCTTAGACAATACTCCTTGTAAGGCAGTAATGCTCTCCTGGCTACCCTCAGAATCTAGGCAACTTAAAACCATTACTTCTGATGTGAACTCCTCACAGGTACAGTCAGTTCTGCTATAATGTGTGTCTTGAAAACACAGATTTGTTCCAATGTGATTGATGTATTAGGAAACAACATATGAGTATAATGGAAATTTGCCTTGGCCTATGTGAGATCTTATGAGCAAGAAACATGAGGTGAAAGCAGAAAATCATCCAGCCAGCTGAACTGAGGTGCCTGGGAATACACAAAATGCACACACACACTCTCCTCAGATATCTACCAGCTACCTCAGTTTACTGTGTATGTTGAGTTGTGCCCATCCACATCTGGTGTTAAAATTTTTCCTCTGATTTTAGATAACTTACCTTCCTACCACTGTACAATGAATTACAAGCTGCAACCCTTCCAATGCCTACTCCCTCAAACAAATTTCAAATCTTTTTTTAAGGTAAAGTGACATATTTATTGTATTATTTATGAATGTCCCTTTCTTTTTCAACTTGAAAGCAGTCATTGTTTATTAACTGACCAGATTATAAAAATAATCATGGGAGACACCATAGTTCATCCTTCTAAGAAGCCTGTTGATCAGGTCTCCCCTGTTGCCAGCAGCTCTGCCTTCTACACAATGCAATGCCTTTCTCTCCATTCCACCTTATGAAGAAGATAATTTGAAAGACCACAGGAAGACGTTTGCATTTCCCAACAGTATGGGTCTCATGAATCGGATCCTCCATGCAGATGATTTCCTATTTACCAAGAGATCCAGCAGTCGAAGTGTTATCTGTTGGGACAATCACCTTCTTGTTGATCTTGCTATAACCGCGCTTGTAGATCAATTCTTTTACTGATTTGTTTCAGGTATCCCATACAGTATATGGCTCCACAGCCCTCAGCATGTTAACTGAGCCTTACTGAGCTTAACAAAGGTGCCACTGAGGAGCTGAAAAAGGTAAAGAAGATGGAACACCTTTCAGATCTTTGGGCTTACACCGCTGATACCCTGATCCTGAAGACAAATGCTCATTTGGGTTCTAGAGTTACACAGAAGTTACCCACTTTTCTTGCCATCTTTGCCAGTCAAATCTCACTTCTGTACATCTGCCTATTTTCCTTATTATGGTGCTTGGCTTTTTCATAGATAAGCTTCCTCCTTGCCTTTTGAAGCATCTTTTGGGCAAACTTCTTTCTCAGGTGCGTGATCTTCAGCTCTGCAAAATTCCTTTGCTTTTTCTTGATGGTATCTGGCATAGCAGAAACCTTTTTTCCCTTCTCTTCTATACCCTCCATGATTCCAGCCAGAAAAGAGGTTACTTATAAATTTCTTAACCATTTAACATGTGTAAAACTGTGCTACCGTTTTGATTACGTTCTTATATCTTTTTTTTTTAATGTGTCACTGGTGAGGTTTTGGAGTGTTGTCTCCCTGAGCGCATCTTTTCCCATAAGCCCTGTGGGTTTTATTGCACTATTATTGTGCATAGCATGGTGATTTTTATGAAGGCATGTGTCATATTATAGCAGAACTGTATTAAGAGTGTGGGATAAACCCTTAAAAGACTAATCTTGGGTCTAACAGCTGTGGGTGCACACACACACACACACACACACACACACACACACACAGACACACACAGCCTTGTTTAAATACAGTTGACCCTTGAACAGTGTAGGGGTTAGGGGCGCTGACCTTCTGCACAGTAAAAAAAACCTGAGTAGGGAGGGTGGGAGGGGGGGAGACGCAAGAGGGAAGAGATATGGGAACATATGTATATATATAAGTGATTCATTTTGTTGTAAAGCAGAAACTAACACACCATTGTAAAGCAATTATACTCCAATAAAGATGTTAAAAAAAAAACCTGAGTATAATTTATAGTTGGCCCTCCTTATTGGCAGTTCCTCTATATCCACTGTTCCATATCTGTGGATTCAACCAATCAATATTAGTACTGTAGTCTTTACTACTGAAAAAAAATCTGTGTATAAGTGGACCCGTGCAGTTCAAATCTGTGTTGTTCAAGGGTCAACTGTTGTACTAGGCAGGTATCCTGTCATATGAGTTTGTTTCTGGGCTGACAGGAGAATAAAGTATCCATTTCAGAGTCAGCCCACACAGTGGTTCTTAGTTGCAAGATATGGATCCCTTGTTCCTCTGACAAACGTTGGATGGGATGGAGACCATTATCACTGGCCACCAGCAAAGACAAGCATTAAATCAGTTCACACATAAATGGATCAGGCTTACCAATGACCCACCCTCTTGGCATCTTAAGTGCTAGAAACAGTATAGGTCAAAGCATGTTCCATCGTGGCCTGCATCAGAATCACCCAGAAGACTGAACAGAAAGAAGATTCCTCGACCTCACTCCAGATCTGCCAAATCAGAACCTCTAGGACTTAAGGACTAAGGAATCAGGAATCAGCATTCTGACACTCAGTGATCCTCATACACCCTGAGCTTTGGGAACTACTGGACTAGGATGTCTGGCTAAACAAGGCATACAAATGTAGAGCCAGGTTCCCAGGCGCTTGATATACAGCCAAACTACTTTTTACCTAAAACAGCTGGCTTTTACTCTATTTTATATCATTATTGTCCAACTACAATGGCTTTTGTCCAGTTTTAGACCATTATTGTTGAGGATTTGTCATGGGTGCCACCTGTTAACCTGTTATGAGGGATTGGGTGTTGATAGAAAGAAAGGAAAGTGCCAGAGAGGGGTTTGACATATTAGAGAGTGTTGTTCTATAGCTTGTTCATTAAGTTCATATCCCATCTGCCTATCAAAAATTTTTTTAGAACTTTGAATTAAATTTCTCTGGTGTGTTCTGAAGCAAAGACAGGACATCTGTAGCTTCCTAATGAATCATTTCTCTCTTCTATAATCTAGCCACTGATAAACTGGCACTAAGTTCTGTATTTGTGTACAAGATGGGTTGGGAACAAAACAGCAGTTAAAAATTGCAGAGCTATTATGAGTGCATTAAAGGAATATAATTATTTTTCTGGAGTACACAGCCATTATTATAATGTTCCATACAGTAATGCCTTGTAATCTTCCTCAAGTGTTAATGTGATGTTTAACATGTTTTACCTTGGAAAGTATTTTATTATGATTCAAGTCACAGGTAAAATAATGAAAGATCTTAACTCTCTCCTTAACAGCCCCAAATAAATATTGTAAAATAACTCTAGTACTTAGTATGCTGAGAGGAAAAAAGCAAGTTCTATCTTCTAGTGTGTGCAAGAGGACACTGTAATAAAGAGGTGTTTCTGAAGAAATGATGCAAATGGACATGAAAGTACAGAACTAAAATGGATTTGCTTTGTCTCTTTTGAAATTGTTGAAACAAGAACGACCAAGATGAAATTTATTATGCATGCTTTGTAAAATGGCACCAGGTATCACAGAATTAGCATGAGAATTATCTAAGTGCTAGAAACCTCCATTCCCAGAAGTTATGTTGATGATTCATCTTGCCCACCCTTTTCTAAATAAGACTTGACTTGTTCAAGAATTGTCACTTTCTCATGGCATGACAAGTGTCAAGCTTGTATTTAAGAGTAAAATGCCATGATATCTACACTTACTTTCAATTAATGTCCAGAGAAAGAAAAAGAAAATATGGTAAAATATTAACCATTGTTAAATCTAAGAGGGTGGTATATGGTTGTTCACTAAACTATTTCAACAACTTTTCTGAATGGGGGAAATTTCTCAGAGTATAAATTTGGAGGGAAAAAAAAAGGAATGCACAATTTAGCCACTTAAGGTCAATGAAAATATTTATAGTCACTCCAGAAACCCTTGAAATCATACCCAAGCCTGTGAGTACGATACAGTGTGTAATTCTGGTTTGATGACTTGGCATATGGCACTCCTGTAAAATTATGACTGAGGAAGGAAGTGAAACTTGATAACTGCCCTACCCACTGTAATTCTTTTGATACTGAGTATATTCCCCTCCAGACCATGACTTGTATAGTAAATGTTACAGTGGTTTTCTGCCTCCAGGCCCATGCTTATAAGATTATTTCTCTTTCTGTGGTTGACAAAAAACTGAGTTGTCATAGTGTGGAGATCAAAATTAGTTTCTGTAAAGAACAGGTTTCACGTAAGTCTTCAAACCAGTTAGATTCTAAACTAGGCAATGTTTATAAATAGATGGATCCATGAGTAAAAGTTCATTTATCAAAATAAATGACAAGGTGGGTTTATTTACGGAGTAAAAGCATGGAATCAAGATTTTCTCCTAGAAGAGTCATAGATGTTTTTAGGTTGTGTGTGTTTATATTTGTTTCTATATGTTATGTATGTTTCCATTTCAGGAACTTGAAGCAACTAGTTAATCTCAAATTCTCTTTTCCTCTCTCACTGTCATCATCTGTCTTCTCCAGGCCCTATTACTTCTATCTCAGACTCTCATACTTGAAATGTGGCTCTGCGCAAAAGACCATATCTCATCTGCAGAGCGAGGAGGAGGGCTAATGTACCTCACAATCCTCCTGGATCCCATATCAGTTCAGGCTCATTTTCATTTGCCAATTAATTGTGTTGTTTACTCTCCTTACTCCCTGGGAACCCACCAGGCTCATGATCTCTCCAATCAGTAATTTAAATCCCCGCTTCTCTGAAACAGGAACAAGGAGATACTCCCTTTCTCTCTCTCTCTCTCTCTCTCTCTCTCTCTCTCTCTCTCTCCCCTCTCTTCTCCTCTCTCCCCTACCAGTTTCCATTTCCATAGGGTCCAACAAATGACCACTTCCTGAGTTTCTAGACTTAGCTCTTAGGCTACCTGACCTATTAACCCTTTCACAGCTGGCTCCCCTCTGCACCTGCTGGACCCATTATAGTTCTGCATTCTATGTAAACCAAAAGATTCTTAAAACATGCTTGGTAAATGCTGCTTTCCCGTCTCCTAGGAATGCAAGTTCACGACAGGTGATGTGCCTAATGGGGTCAGCTGGACCTAGTTATATTCTCTACTGAATTCCTAAGGTATAGCCCCGAGACTTCCCGGTTACCAAATGTTTCCATCTACCTCACCATGAGCAGCTGGTTCCAGATGCACGGTTAAAGTTATGACCAGACGTAGAAACACCTGTGCATAGTTTCCTAAAGCGCCTTCAGGATGACAGGTATTGTGTATGCTTGTCTGCTGCTGCTATTATTAGAAGTATTTCATACTGACTAAGCTGTTGTTGAGGATGAAGCGGATTAAGATTTATGGAGTCTGAGTGGTAAACACGTGACATACGGCTCTGCGGGCAGGCTGGGTGGCGTGCAGTTTTATTCAGCACCACACCTCAAGTGCTCATCAGGGCAGCCTGCGTTAAGGGCATTTTCTAAGCAGCAGAAAGGCAATTCAGATGTTTGAATGACTCATCCGATTGACCTTCCACCACAGCCCAACTATCCTCAGGGGATGGGCAGGCTGACAGCAAAATGCCACAGGGAAACACACTGGAGGGGAAGCAAGGGAACCACAGATGCCCACAACTGGGTAGATGAATCACTGGGTCCCTCTGTGCCTTTGTTAACCTGTGAAGTTCACGGACAACAGCACCTGCCTCCTACTTGCCTTGGGAGGTTGTTTTGAGGACTGCAGGCAATGCTGGCCAAGTGCTTAGAACTCTGAAAGACACCGGAATTCAGACGAATGGAATGCCAAGTCACAGTAGACACATTGAACCCTAGGTCCTTCCCTGCATTGACAGAGGCATGTCATTTATGTCATTTGTTAATACAAATGTCTTTACATTTTGATCAAATTAATAACTAAAGAGCCACTAGATACCAAGCACTCAACTACGTTGTGATGTGACTGACCCTCTGGTGGAGTCCTAGAGGTGGGGGAAGAGAGAAAGCAAGGGCCCTTGAGATGTGCGTGCTGGAGAGTGTAATCTTACGAACTACCTCTGTTCAGAGTGGGAGAGCACCAATGAATAGATACAGCAGATTCCGTCCTATTTCGGCAGAGACATTTGATGAAAGCCTGTTGAACTGGGCCAGGAGCAGTGTGCATCCACCAGCCATTCTCTGTAGATTTGACTTGTGGATCTTACCAGCACTCAAGTGGAGGGACAGCAGCACTGAGGGCAAAAAGCACACTCAAGTGTGATCTCTGATAGATCTCACTTCTCCAGAGGATTATGTAGAATAAACCACAAATCATAAAACCTGGCCTATGGAAAGATACCAAGAACAAGAGAAGGGGCATCATCCTTAGACTCAGACAACTCACAGGCCCCTGAAAAGATTTCCTGCGGGAATCAGGAAAAAAAAAAAAAAAAAGTGGGAAGTTTACCTCCTCAGAAGAATGCAAAGTAACTGACCTCTTTAAAACAGATTCAGGGCTTCCCTGGTGGTGCAGTCGTTAAGAATCCGCCTGCCAATGCAGGGGACACGGGTTCGAGCCCTGGTCCGGGAAGATCCCACATGCTGCAGAGCAGCTAAGCCCGCGAGCCACAACTACTGAGCCCGTGTGCCACAACTACTGAAGCCTGCACGCCTAGAGCCCATGCTCTGCAACAAGAGAAGCCACCACAATGAGAAGCCTGTGCAGCCCAAGAAGAGTAACCCCAGCTCGCCACAACTAGAGAAAGCCTGCGGGCAGCAACAAAGACCCAACGCAGCCAAAAATAAAACAAATAAAATAAATTAATTTAAAAAAATAAAATAAAACAGATTCAGAAAAGCACAGGATGGATTGAGATGAAAAGACAATAGAATGAAAGAAAAATGGAGGTGGGTGAATGAAGTCTGAGATAGTGGAACTAAAATCCATAATGGAGACAAAAAAGAACAGAATTGGCAATGCAGCATCACCTTTCTCAAGGGTAGTTCAGCAAATTTACAAAGATGGAAGTATAAGATGTTAATGAGGGCTTTTATTTTTTTTGCAGTACGTGGGCTTCTCACTGTTGTGGCCTCTCCCGTTGCGGGGCACAGGCTCCGGACGCGCAGGTTCAGCGGCCATGGCTCACGGGCCCAGCCGCTCCGCGGCATGTGGGATCTGCCCGGACCGGGGCACGAACCCGCATCCCCTGCGTCGGCAGGCGGACTCTCAACCACTGCGCCACCAGGGAAGCCCTAATGAGGGCTTTTATCATAGAAAAATGTGTCCACCAATGGAGAATTACTTAACTAAATTGTGGTATTGATATATCACAATATTAAAGTGAACACAGCGTTAATAGTTTTAAAATTCTTTTTCATATTCTTTTCCATTATGGTTTATTACAGGATATTGAATATAGTTCCCTGTGCTATACAGTAAGACCTTGCTTTTTATCTATTTTATATATAGTAGTTTTTCTCTGCTAATCCCAAACGCCTAATTTATCCCTGCCCCACTCCCTCTTCCCTTTGGTAACTATAAGTTTGTTTCCTATGTCTGTCAGTCTGTTTCTGCTTTGTAAACAAGTTCATCTGTATCATATTTTAGATTCCACACATAAGTGATATCATATATTTGTCTTCTCTGACTTACTTCACCTAGTATGGTGATCTCTAGGTCCAGGGTACACTTGAACAATACTACTCTTAGATCCAGACAAGAAGCACCTCTGCCCTGAGCTCCATGCTTTAGCTTTGCTCTGCACACCACAAACCCTGCAGATCATAAGCACAGACACACACACACAAATATCAGAGAGCATGCCTGCCACTTAGAATCTGACCATTAGCACTGGCCCAGCACAACCTCTAACCCTAAACATCGGCTCCTGTTCAGCCCCCGGGGAATACTTCTTCCCGTGGCTTACCCTATAACCTCAAAACAAAAGGCAACTGTATCAAAATGCAATGAAGATTTGCAGGTTGCTCCACTGCCAACATTGAAGGCCACTGTCTTCTTAGAATTCAGGGCAGATCTGAGCAGCAAGAGTTCTTAGGTTAGAAAAAAGACAAATTTGTTAGCTTGTCAAATCCATCTCAGAGAGCTTGAAGGCAATAACTTCTTGCATAGTGAAGTATGTCCCCACAGTGCCAAGCCTTCTTTTTTTCCTTTGTTTTCCAATTCACAGTTCCGGAGGAACTGACAACTTAATATTGTATTCACAACCGTCACATATAGTAGCAGAGCAACACTTTGTAACACTAAACAAGTAGTTTTACCCTTTAATTTGTATTGTCTCTCAGACCCCCAAACCACCTCCTATATTTTGTTGTGTGAAGACATTCCTGGGACTCTGCAAACTACCTTCCTACTTTCTGCCAAAAGGGAAGACGGCAGGAAGGCTGCAAGGCCAGAGAAAGCAGGAACTTGCTCCTCTCTCTGAGTGTTGGATGTTCCTGGCTGCATCACCTCCACGACAGCCCTTCAGTGTGGCAGTGACAGCTGATTCATGTCCTGCTTTTTGTGGCAGTCCCAGAAACAGCACCACAGCATCCACTAGCCAAGACAACTCTCCCCGTTCAAAGTCTCCACCCCAGTTTTGCAGTGCCCTCCTCCCAGCTTCTAGTTTCTTCTTTGTTCTCCCAGCCCTGGGCTGGTGGCTTCTACAGCTACGAACTTCATGTTACTTTTATGACTCCTTTTCAGTATTTTAGTCTGAGGATACCTGTTTACCAATTCCTTAAGTTTTTGCTTCCTAACTGGACCTTACTGATACAATAGGTCTGAATGGAGTAAGCATGAAGCATAACAATAATCCTTCACAGTGTAATTAGATGGGCATTGAGTGCTGGAATTGTGAATGGCTTTATTTTTATAAATTTATTTAATAAGATTTAATTAAATTTTGAACAAATTAAAGTACTATTTTATTTAAATACTTTGAGATTAATTTTTTTGTATTTATGAATTATGATTTGTACTGGGCTTTTTACTTTTAATAATAATCTTGAATATTTTAGAAGAAAAAACACCTTACTTTAAAAACATGATATATTAGTCAGGATTCGAGTGAGAGATTTATTTCAAGGAATGGGTTCGTGTGATTGTAGCGGCTGGCAGGTCTGAAATCTATAGGGCAGGCCACCAAGTCTGGAACTCTTGGGCAGAACTGATGCTGCAGAGTCTTGAGGCAGAATTTCTTCTTATCTGTGAAACCTCAGGTTTTGCTCTTCAGGCCTTTCAATTTGTTGAATGAGACCCACTCACACTACTGAGGATAATCTTTACTTAAAGCCAACTGATTGTAGGTGTTAGCCACATCGACAAAATACCTCCACAGCAACACCTAGATTAGTGTGGTTGAATAACTGTCTAGTACAGCTGAGCCAAGCTGATACATAAAAATAACCATGATTTTTATACATTAAATATATATAATAATTTTTTATAAAATAATATCTATAAAATACATAAATATATGTTTTATTTTATAATTTTACATTAATTTACATTTTTGTAAATATATTTAATGTTTAGATACCTTGAATACTGTTTGATTTAGAAATGAGAAAGACAAAAGTAGAGCCCAGAAAAAAAATTTGAAGTTTCAGAAACTTCATCTCTCTGTTCAAGTTCTGTACTTGAAGAGAATAATTTTCTTGACCCTTTATTGTTTTTGATAAGTAACTAAATCTTTGTTAAACACAGAATTTGTAATATAATGTTCTGTTTGCTAACTTAGGATGATCATAGCCAGCTGAAGTCTGCTCATTTGCATTGTTTTCAAGTTTGGGACATTTAAGCAGACCACCTCTTTCCAAAATAGAAAATCTTGAATACCTTTGCTAAACATGCTCAGATTTGGCATTGTCCTTGAAATATGTTGCAACCAGGGTAGAAAAATGTTTATGGTCATTGACATTTTCTGTCAAATTGCTGCATAAGAAACTTCATGATAACTTACTAATGTAAATATTTTCATTTATTATTATTATTCTTTGGCTAATTTGGTAGGCCAAATTGATGGTAGGCCAAAAATGATATATTGTTTTTATTTTAATTATTGGTGAAGCGATATCATTTCTCAAGTTTGTACTTAAATTAACACTATATATTATAAAGCATGAAATTATTTATAGTTTCTGACCAAGCAATTCTACTTGTTAATTTATTCTGAAGAAACAGACCATGCTAGGTATGAAAATATTTTTTTCTGGAGTTATTATAGCATTGGAAAACTAGAACCATCTGGAGTTATTATAGCATTGGAAAACTAGAACCAATGTTCAATGAGTGGAGACTTATTGTTTAATTATAACAAATTTATTTATCGACTTTATGCAGCCCCCGAAAATGGCTGCTATATTAAGTTTACATGCCATCATGGGTAACAGGGCAGGAGGAAGGGGTGAGGAGACTCATAAGTGTAAAAAATTAAAAAAAAAATTCAAGATACTAATTACTCATACACTTTGAGTATATTAAGATCTTTTTAATGCATTAAAAAGACCAGAAGGAAATTCATCAAAATGTTGATGTTGGTTATATTAAGGTCACAAGATCACAAGTATGAGTTTTCTTCATGGATGTGTGGATATGTATAACTGACTGACTTTGCTGTACAGCAGAAACTAACACATTTTAAATCAACTATACTCCAATTAAAAAAAAAGAATGAACTGCCCACTTTGTTATTTAAATCAACTATACTCCAATTAAAAAAAAAGAATGAACTGCCTCACTTTGTTATACAGCAGAAACTAACACAACATTGTAAAGCAATTATACTCCAATGAAGATGTTAAAACAAAAGAATGTATATATATGTATAACTGAGTCACTTTGCTGTATGGCAATAATTAACACAACATTGTAAATCAACTATACTTCAATTTAAAAACCTGCAAAAAAATTTTTTTCTATAAAAGGGTTATATAACTATTTCCCTGCAAAGAAAAGTGAAAAAGAATTCCATACATTCCACTAAAACTTTTGAACTCATTAAAAATCTTTATTATTCAGAGCTAAATGAAATATTCAACTTTTCACTTTCTTTAAATCACCTCACTTTATGAGTTACTGTGAAGGTGGAAACCATCTGAAGACTCCATCAAGTTTTTCAAGTTTTCCTTTGTCACCTCCAAATGTCTTTTTGTAGTGGATTGTTCTTTCCTATTGTCTTAAAGAAATACCCTGCGTATTTTCCAAATGTAAGTCTTCCAATTGTGTCCTTGGTTTGAATTATTTCCTGCTCTCAAAACTTTGCCCCATCCATCATGGCCTCTCTCCTGTGTATTTGCCTCTTCTTTCATTGGATCATTCCCTGGGCCTAGTGCAAAATCAAAGGGTGGAGCTCCTTATTCAATATTACTAAGAGCAGCAGCAGCAGCAGATCCTTAAGCCAATCATGGGGCCCTTCTGAGCACAGGGCCCTGTGTGACTGCACAGTTCATGTGCCCATGAAGCCAGCCCTACCTGACAGACTCTCTCCTACTTTGTTTTCTATCTCAGTGAATGGCACCATCATTTACCTAATTTCCCTGGTTATCATTCCGGCTCTTCCTCTCCCTCATCCCTCACACCTAATAAATCTCCAAGTCCTGAAATCTCCCACTTACGTATCTCTCAAATTTGCCCACACCTCTTAATCTCCAATGCCAATCTCCCTAATTCAGGCTCTCAGCACCCCTCACCTAGAAGACTGCTTTAGCCTTTACCACTCCCACTGCCTCCTAACTCACTCATCCACCAAGACGGCCAGGAGAATCATCTCATCATGATGCAAATCTCATCATGATTCTCCCCCACACCTCCCTTGATGACAACACCTCAATGACAACCCTTGTTTGGCGGATAAAGTTCAAACACCTTAACATGGCTTATGAGGCCCTTTCTGATGTGGTCACTGCTTACTTTTCA
>NW_006777033.1:279557-305592 GCF_000442215.2 Lipotes vexillifer | reverse complement strand
TTTCAAAGTCTCAACTCTCTTTCCCTCCTGGAGGCCATTCTTTCTCCTCCATTCTCATGTGTTATAAGACCCTCAGGCATCCAGCTAGGCTTCATAACAAACTCAGGACAGGTCACACAGGCAGGCCTCATGAGGAAAAACTGGGAACAGCTGTAGAGCTGGGTCTGAATCCTGCCACACGCACAGGCGGCCTCTGCAGCAGAACCCCCCATCTCCCCCATCCTGGTGGGGCCGTGTGGTGGGGCAGTACAGTGCAGTGGCTAAAAGCAGGACCCCGGGAACCAGATTGCCAAGGAACTTCATGCTGTTCTGCCTCCGTTTCTCGTCTGTCAAAATGACAGTAATAAAAGTATCTACCTTAAATTAAGGATTAAGTGAGTTGATATACATAAAACACTTAGGACGTTCTCTGGCAAGCAGTAAGTACTATATGAGCATCATCGGTTTGGTTTTTTTTTTTGAGTTTTTGAATTTTATTTTACCTATTTTTTATACAGCAGGTTCTTATTTTATACATATTAGTGTATATATGTGAATCCCAATCATCATCAACACAGCTAAATCTGTTTCTGCTGCTTCTCTCTCCTGTCAACCAATACCTACTATCCTTTCTCGTCCTCATGGCTTCTGCTCATGGACGGCTTTGGTTTACTCATGTCTTCCACCCCCTCGTGGAATCTACATATTGTTTCCTCTCTGTGTGAGTTTAGCTTCTACTGCAATTTGCCAACTGCTCAGCTAGCTCTTGCGACATTCCAATCTCCCCAAGAGAGGATCTGATTGGTCCAGAAAATCACTGCAATCCCTCTGGGATAACCTGCTGCGGTGCTGAGGCAGGGCCACCCCCGCCCCCCCGGGGCTGCTCCCCTCTGTAGGGGTTCAGGGAAGGAACCTCTCAGAGGGGCCTGTGGGCTAAGCTAGCATTCTGAGCCATGGTCTTGTTCAGTTTGCACGTGTTCACTTAAGCCTGAAGCTCCGCTTTCTCTGACTGGTGTCAGTGCCTTGTCTCCTACAGCCAGTTTCTTTATCTTCTTAAAAAATTTTGTCTTCATATATTTTGTATTGGAAAGCCATGTGTTACCTTCATTTTTAAAAATTTAAAATAACTGTACATTTAATTCTGCGAATATACTGCCTGTGTTTTTTTGGTTTTTTTTTTTTTTGCGGTACGCGGGCCTCTCACTGTTGTGGCCTCTCTCGTTGCGGAGCACAGGCTCCGGATGCGCAGGCTCAGCGGCCATGGCTCACGGGCCCAGCCGCTCCGCGGCATGTGGGATCTTCCCGGACCGGGGCACGAACCCGCGTCGCCTGCGTCAGCAGGCGGACTCTCAACCACTGCGCCACCAGGGAAGCCCTGCCTGTGTTTTTAAGTTAAAAAAAAATTCTAGAAATAGTTTCAGCAACATAAGAAATTTCCAACTTAAATAGCAAAGAAATACATCCCACTTACTGCTGACTACAGATGTTTCTGTATTTCCCATTTTTTAAAATAACTATCGTATTTGGTAATATGAACTCAAAGAATAATTATGAAAAAGTCAGACAATTCCATATACCTCTAAAAATCTCATTGAAAATATTATGTTTGTATGGGATCGACCATAGGTGCAGCGCAGTAACAGAATGTACATATGCTTCTTTTTCTTTTTGCACCACATGATAAAGTAAAATTCATGATTTATTGAAATATGTATACTCAATTAAAAAATACCCAGACATGCTATATAAAACATAAAATGTGATGTGTGTCCTTGCCAGTTCATAAATTCATTCCAGATATAAATACCCAGGAATAATTGAAAAGCATAAGCATCCTATTGTGTTTGTTTTCTCCTGTAGTTTTCTGCCCCAAATCTTATTATACAACATTTCAAAAATATAGAAAAGTTGAAAGGATTGTCCAGTGAATAAGCACATGGTTTATTTATCCATTCTTCTGTTGATGGACATTTGGGCCATTTCCAAATTTTGGGGCTATTATGAGTCTAACTGCTATAAATATTCTCGTACAATTCTCTTTGTAGACATACAGTGTTATTTCACTGTCTTAATGGTGCTTTTGATGAACAGAAGTTTTTAATTTTGATGAAGTCTGATTTGTCAACGTTTCTCTTTTTATGGTTAGTTCATTTGTGTCCCAGTTATGAATTTTTTGCCTACTCCAATTCCATGAATATATTATCTTATGTGTTTTTCTAGAAATATCATTGTTTTGCCTTTCACATTTAGATCTATGATTTAATCTCAAGTTGATTTTTGAGTACGTTAAAATGAAGAGCCTGGAGTTCCCTGGTGGCCTAGTAGTTAGGATTCCAGGCTTTCACTACCATGGCCTGGTTTCCAGATCAGGGAACTAAGATCCCATGAGCTACGTGGTGCAGCAAAAAGAACAAAACAAAACAAAAGAATGAAGAGCCTGTTACTAGGGTCTTTTTATTCCATGTAAATATTAAATTGTTCCAGTGCCATTTACTGAAAAAAAAAGTCACCCTTTTCCCACTGAATTGCATTGGTGACTTTGTTGTAAATCAAGTAACCATATATGCATGGGTCTATTTCCAGAGTCTCTATTTCACTGATTTATTTGTCTTTCCTTATGCCAATACACACAGACTCACTCTTTAAAATAGGTTTTAGATTTTTTTTTTTTTTAGGTTTCAGATTGATTCTTGTTGTCTGGTAGGTTAGTCCTTCAAATCCATTCTTCTTAAAGATGGACTATTATAGATATTTTGCTTTCTTCATATAAATTTTTAAATCACTTGTGAATTTCTATAAAAAACCTGTTGAGATTTTTACGGAATTGCATTAAATCTATATATCAATTTGGGGAGAATTGCCCTCTTAACAATACTGAGCCTTCCAATCCTTGAAATGGTGTATCTCTCTATTAATTAGGTCTTCTTTAATTTTTCTTGACAATGTTTTGTAGTTTTCATCGTAGAAGTCTTGCATATCTTCGATTGACTTCATTCCTGGGGTATCTATTATTTTGTACTATTGTAAATGATAGTTTTAACATTTTTATTTCCTAGTTGATTGTTGCTAATGTGTAAAAATATATTTTTCCTATTGACCTTGTATCCAGATACCTTTGCTAATTCAGCTTATTATTCTAGTCTGTAGACTCAATGGGATTTTGTAAGTATACAATCAAATCCTCTGTGAATAGAGAGAATTTTACATCTTCCTTTCCAATTGCATGCCTTTTATTTTTTTTTATTGTTTTATTGCACTGGTGTTATCTCCAGTAAGTCTCCAGTACTGGATCTTCAGTACAATGTGACTAGAAGTGGTAAAAATAGATATTATTGTCCTGTCCCCAACTTAGGGGAGAAATGTTAAATAGTTCACCATTAAAGTAACACTGGCTGTTGTTGTTGTTTTGGTGTGTGCCTTAGCAAATTGACAAAGTTCCCTTCCTAGTTTGCTGAGAATGACATCAGCTTTTCTTCATTTCTTTGATTTCATATTTATATCTCTTCTCTCACACTGAAAATACTGGTTCCTAACAATGTGAACATAATTTTTTTGTTTTATCTTATGATGTACATGAGCTAGTTTCAAAACTGTAATATCAATAGCAATACCAAAGTTGCTACCAAGTAAAGTGCAAGATTTCTTTGCCCCTTTTTTCACTATTATGATATATCTCACTAAGGACTATAGTCAGACTATAGTCAGAGTCCTATGTGCTAAAGATAGTTGAAGTAATTCTTTCCTCTTTATGGTTGTAGCACCAACTTGATATACAGTTACATTGATTTGTTTCACTTTGCTTTCGGTTTTAGAGTTTTATTTATTTTTTCAGGTAAACTATCATATAATCTGGAAAAAAAGATAGTTTTGCCTCTTCCTTTTCAATTCCTTTTCAATTTTTAACCTTCTAATTATTTTCCACTTTGAGTGCTTATGTAGGCTGAAGTCCGATGGAGTTAATTTGTTGTGGAGATGGTGCTCAATCTTACCTGGCTCCTAACTCAAGCAGGAATGTGTACAGTTTTTCCCCAGTAAGTAAGATCCTCCTTTAGAGGTCATTATGTATATTTCTTAAAAGTGCTCCCTCCTCTATATTCCTATAAGTACAACCTTAAGTCTGACCTTCATTACCTCTTTCTCGGCCTCAATCTTTCCCTTTCCACTCTATCTACCCTTTATGGTTGATTAGTTGTTCAATTCACTTCCCTGATTACACCTCTTCTGTGCATATTCTGTAAAATGAAAACATCTGCATGAGGTGTAATTGTTACAAGTATTAATAACACATGAACGGATTAGGGTTGGTTTTGGAGAGAGTGCAGATAGAAGGCATCAAATCCCCAATGGCATAAGCTGGAGAATAATAATCTAGAGTTAGATTGTGATGGTCAGAGAACAGAGGCAAAGCTGGGAGATTCAACCCTTGTTTGAGGGGAAAGGACCTCTTTGAAGACCTGTGACCCCTTCCCACTGATATTAATAAGGCACAATTATGTGACTCCAATTTACCTTTCAAATCTTCTTTTACACTATTGCCCTTGACAAACTCAGCCCAATTTACCTATTCTCTGTACCATTTCTGCACTCGAGATTTCCAAACAGTTTCCTTTTGCTTCTGACACTTCAAGTTGGTCCTCTGAAGCCATGTGCCAAGTGTCTGCTGGCCACCCCCCTATGAGATTCACACATAACACAAGAGATTTGACCATTTTCTCTCCTCCAGCTATGTATGCCTTCTGTGCAATGAGCGTTTCTTGATCCTTACTCCTAGAAATAATCTCTGGTTTCCCTCAATTCACCTATACCTTTACCTCTCTTATGATACCTCGATTCCTGTCTTCTGCTGTGGTTATTAAAGTACAGACTTACCTCTGAATAAACTGGAAGCTTCCTGAAGTAACTCTGATCCATTTTCAGATTCCCATAACTTCTAGAATGACAACCGGCACCACAGTAATAAATAAGCATGAATGACTGTGTTCTGATCATTACAGAAAACACTGGCCTCCATTCCTCTTTTGCTATACTTTTATTAACACAACCTAAGATTTCACTTTGCTTTTCTTGGTGGTAAACTATTAGGTAGCATAAGGTTAAAATCATCAAAACCCTTGGCTTTTTTTTTAAAGAAGTTTTTCTTTTCTGTTCTAAGTCTCCCTCAACTTCTGTTTGTGAGGCTGATCTTTAAAGTTTAAGTGTAGACATTAATCCATGCCAAATTTTATCTTGTGAGAGTCTTATCACGTAGTCTGTGGAGATCTTGATTCTATCACCCAACCTGTAATCCGTTCCTCCAGCTTTTAGTCATCTGCCCATTTGGGAGGTATCTCTCCTAGGTCTTCATTGAGATAGCTTATAAAAATATAAATATTCATGAATCCTGCATAAAACTACACACACCAGAAAAAAAAAACCTCTAAGCCAACATGGATTGATTAATTGGAGATGTTTGGCCACTATTATTAAATTAGCTAAGAATCTAATCCACATAATCCATTGTATTATTTTCCACATTACATTTCCTGGATTCATCTATAAGGATGTCATGATTGTCTTTGTCAGCTATCTCACTAAATCAAAGAATAAATAGAAAAAGCACTCCTTTCTTCTACCAATCTCTTGTAAGGAAGTAAATGAGGTTACTTTGGCATGCCTTGCTCCTGAGAACCCAGGCTGGCGCCTCCTGCCAGATAAAAGGATTCTGATTTGTTTAACAAAGCCCAGCATTCACGCTCACCTGGCTCTCCCCATGTGGAAGGGAAGGCGTTACTGCTCCAGAAATAAAACAATCTGATGACTCACTCAGAGGAGAGGGGTTACTCCCCTTGACAGCTAATCACAACCTGGAAGCACACAGATAAAGTAAATCAAGCTACATTACTCATCCTCCTAGACCTCCAGTTGATGAGAGAAGCGGGAAAGAGGGGTAGAGCCTCCCCCCTGTTGTTTCCCAGCACTCTCACGCAGTCCAGAGCTCCCCAGCACAAGAGCAGCCTTTAAATAACCCACTGATACCCTCGTCACTACCTTTTCTGTCCATGTTCTTATTCAGAAAATATCCACTATCAACTGTATAACATTCATTCCTAAGGATGGTCCTAAAATACAGGTCTTTCTGGCACAGAAAGATCTTCTGATAAAACTTTTTCTCTGCCAGAAATTATTTTGGTAGATGGTATACAATACATATTCGAATTGGGGCTTTGTTTCTTGTTAAATCCATTAGCTTGGAGGGGATTTTAAACTTTCAATTTGGATATAGGTTTTATCTATTGAGGTTAAAAGGTAATTTTTGAAAACACACTTTAATATATCTGAGTATTTCCTGGCCCTCAGCTCTCCTTCAAGGCAGAGTTCATAATTCTGTTAATTTGTGCATATTGAAGGAATCTTTTTAGTCAGGGCACTATGGTACATTCCAAGAAATTCCTAGAAACTCTAAGTTGAATTGGATCCTGTCCTTGCTATCTGTACTTTCTGTAAGGAAATATAATGCACAATAATTCTGTTAACAACTTCATGGGGGTGGGGCATGAAAAGGGATAGAAGAGAAATAAACTTTGTAAGCAAAATTGAGTTTCTCTTAGGATGATTTCCAATGTAAAAAGGTTATCCTGATATAACTTTTTCAACTTCCAATCAAAATACCCAAATCAAAATAAAGACTGACAATTAACCTATGGGCAGAAGCAAAGGGAAAACTGCACTAAGGATAAGTCAGATGGAATCACCTAGAAAAGTTTAATCAGTTGCTCTCCCTTTCTATGCCACTGGGGAAAATAGGGAAAATGGAAGAGCCCATCCTTTTGCCCCTGAAGGAAGAAATAAAAGACCGCAGAAATGAGAAACCTTAGACAGCCAACCTTCCCTCATATGGGAGCTGTGTTTGAGGGAGCTAGAGGGTTCTCTCCCCGCCCTCTCTTCCTTCCCTCTAAAAACATTTAAATTCCATGATAAAAACTAGGAAGGAGCTGGGATAATACTGGAGGTATTGTAGTCCCCTAAGTGAACACTGTAGAGACATCAGGAAAGAGCTGTGAAACAGAGGGATCTGGCAATGGTGAGGTTTCATGGAGCCCAGCAGTCAGAGGTTAATAGAGGCACTGGGGCAGGAGAAGACAGCAGATACCTCAAGCCAGCAGAGTCTTACTACATGAAAACCTGCGAGAGGCTGGGAACCAGGCTAGGAGCTGCGCATCAGCCTGCTGTCTAGCTACTGATATGACAGGGAAACACCCAAGCGGAAACCCAATGGCAGTCGTGTGCTGGTAAACCAGACCCCACAAAGTCCTATTTTGAAGTATTTGCCAATTTCCATGTTGTAAGTACTCCTACTGTGGTGGATCTCAGCTATCAATATCACCGAACCACAAGTTGGGAAGAGAAGCAAACAACTCTGCAGTTGGTATAAGCTGAATCCATCACATTCCCTGACAAACAGGTGGATGAATTTCTCTTCATTTCCGGAAAGAGGAAAGAGGAGTGCATGAGAAAAATGCTTCAGGAACAAGGAAGGCGAAGGATGATTATACCTAGCAGGGGTTGAGCACTTACTCTTCTAAATAGTTTATAGTTTACAAGGAACATCTCATTTAATCCTCATAGCAACTCTATGAAGTAGGTGGTATTATCATAATTTTAAGACAACAATCTGAAGTTTCCAGAGGTAAAGTAATTTGCTTTGCTCACGCAGCTCTTAAGCAGTAGATCTGGTCTTTGGACTGCTGAACTCCAAAGCCCTAACACTTAAACTCTAAGCTAAGCACGAAGTGAACCTGAAATAAATACCCTGATTTCTTGACTCATAACTATATGATAAACCATTCATCTTCCTCATAAACGGTTGTCATCTTCACTTTTTTCTCTTCTGATTTAATGAGAAATTTATATTTAGGACCTTTCCATTGCTCTTTGCTAAGTTAGAATGAGAGAGGCCTCCGGGCTGTGTGTGTTTGTGTGTGTGTGTATGAGGGGGAGGCAGCTGGAGATGTCGGGGGGAGTATTCAGAGAAGAGTGGACCAGCGTCCTTGAATTCCTTTCCAGGATGCCAGAATGCAATGCATAGAGATCAGAGGCTGGGACTGACAGCCCCAAGTAAAAGCAGCCTGTCATCATTAATCTTCTGGTATTCTCCTAAATTCATACCAGAGAGCCTTTCTCTTTGCTCCTTGCCATCCGTGTGAACACCCACATGGATAAGTCATCCGATACTCTAGCTTCACGGTGCCTTGATATATTTAACGACCTTTATTCCATACCAACTACCTCCTCCCAGGGGCACACCTGAGGACCTTTGTACATCTATGTGCTCCACCTCTGATAGATTGAATTCCGGTCAATTGCTCACTGACCACAACCCTCCAGCTCTTCCATGTCTTACTCCTCCCCTTGGCCTTTGATCTAGTCAAGCCCCTCCCCCACGCCATGTATTGCCTCCTGTGTTTCCCCCTAACTTTCATACCCTCCTGTCTTCTTTCTTTTCTTTACTCAGCCCAGACCCCAGGTTGTATCAGTTCAACCACTGTCTCATCAGTGAGTTCACCATCTTTGTCCTCCTGCCTCCCATCATACCCCAGTCTTCATTCATCCATCCTCTCAGCCCCTGAACTCACGTTGCTTTAGGGCTGCTGAGAAAATCATGTAATAAGGTTCTCCAACCTCGTATTCTTCTTCCTCACAGCCCAAAATTTCTTCGGTGAATACTTTATCAGTTGTTTCTCCCATTCCTCATGGCAGCTATTTCAAATTTCTACCACTTTCCTGACTCCCCTACTCCACAGACTTAGGACACTGACTGCACTTCACAAGCGTATTCAGTTGGAGGTGCTGCACATACTTTGGGGATGATGGCACTGCAGAGCCCACAGTCCATAAGCACTGTTAGCAAGAACTTTAGTATCTCCGTCTTGAAGTTTCCACTTCTGAATTGTCTTAAAGCCCTAAGGGTTTCCCTGCCAAAAGAGGGTCAGTCTGCCTTCCACACCCAAGTAGAGATGGCTCTGGAGTCTGATTAGGACCCACTTCCTGACTTCTTGCTGGCCCACATATTATTGATACTTAACCAGCTCTCTTGACAATCCTGCCAGAGTTGTCTGGAGCCTTCAAAAAAGGGCAATCTCTTTCACATAATATTAATCTCTTCCAAGCCTCCTGCATTCTTTTTTTTTTTTAATTGAGTCAAAACCACGCACAAATTTCACAAACTTCCTTGCTCAGTGTTTCAGTTTAGCCCTACACATAGATTCCAAGAAAATATACCTTTAAACTTCTATGCTCTATTTAATTTTTTTGTTCCTAACATTTTATTTTAAACATCTTTATTGGAGTATAATTGCTTTACAATGTTATGTTAGTTTCTGCTGTATAACAAAGTGAATCAGCTATACATACACATATCCCCCATATCCCCTCCCTCTTGCGCCTCCCTCCCACCCTCCCTATCCCACGCCTCTAGCTGGTCACAAAGCACTGAGCTGATCTCCCTGTGCTATGCGGCTGCTTCCCACTAGCTATCTGTTTTACATTTGGTAGCGTATATATGTCCATGCCACTCTCTCACTACGCCCCAGCTTACCCTTCCCCCTCCCCGTGTCCTCAAATCTATTCTCTACATCTGTGTCTTTATTCCTGTCCTGCCCCTAGGTTCTTCAGGACCATTTTTTTTTTTAGATCCCATATATATCTGTTAGCATATGGTATTTGTTATTCTCTTTCTATATATATATATATATGCCACATCTTCTTTATCCATTCATCTGTCCATGGACACTTAGGTTGCTTCCATGTCCTGGTTATTGTAAATAGTGCTGCAATGAACATTATGGTACATAACTCTTTTTTTTTTGAATTTTTGAATTTTATTTTATATATTTTCTTTATACAGCAGGTTCTTTTGGTCATCAATTTTATACACATCAGTGTATACATGTCAATCCCAATCTCCCAATTCAGCACACCACCACCACCACCACCCTGCCGCTTTCCCTCCTTGGTGTTCATACATTTGTTCTCTGCATCTGTCTCAATTTCTGCCCTGTAAACCAGTTCATCTGTACCATTTTTCTAGGTTCCACATATATGCAGTAATATACGATATTTGTTTTTCTCTTTCTGACTTACCTCACTCTGTATGACAGTCTCTAGATCCATCCACGTCTCAACAAATGACCCAATTTTGTTCCTTTTTTATGGCTGAGTAATATTCCATTGTATATATGTACCACATCTTCTTTATCCATTCGTCTGTCAGTAGGCATTTAGGTTGCTTCCATGACCTGGCTATTGTAAATAGTGCTAAAATGAACATTGGGGTTCATGTGGCTTTTTGAATTATGGTTTTCTCTGGGTATATGCCCACTAGTGGGATTGCTGGATCATATGGTAATTTTATTTTTAGTTTTTTAAGGAACCTCCATACTGTTCTCCATAGTGGCTGTATCGATTGACATTCCCCCCAACAGTGCAAGAGGGTTACCTTTTCTCTACATCCTCTCCAGCATTTGTTGTTTGTAGATTTTCTGATGATGCCCATTCTAACTGGTGTGAGGTGATACCTCATTGTAGTTTTGATTTCCATTTCTCTAATAATTAGTGATGTTGAGCAGATTTTCATGTGCTTCTTGGCCATCTGTATGTCTTCTTTGGAGAAACGTCTATTTAGGTCTTCTGCCCATTTTTGGATTGGGTTGTTTGTTTTTTTAATATTGAGCTGCATGAGCTGTTTACATAATTTGGAGATTACTCCTTTGTCCGTTGATTCATTTGCAAATATTTTTTCCCATTCTGAGGGTTGTCTTTTCGTCTTGTTTATGGTTTCCTTTGCTGGGCAAAAGCTTTCAAGTTTCATTAGGTCCCATTTGTTTATTTTTGTTTTTATTTCCATTACTCTAGGAGGTGGATCAAAAAGATCTTGTTGTGATTTTTGTCAAAGAGTGTTCTTCCTATGTTTTCCTCTAAGAGTTGTATAGTGTCTGGTCTTACATTTAGGACTCGAATCCATTTTGAGCTTATTTTTGTGTATGGTGTTAGGGAGTGTTCTAATTTCATTCTTTTACATGTAGCTGTCCAGTTTACCCAGCACCACTTAATGAAGGGACTGTCTTTTCTCCATTGTATATCTTTGCCTCCTTTGTCATAGAGTAGTTGACCATAGGTGTGTGGGTTTATCTCTGGGCTTTCTATCTTGTTCCATTGATCTATGTTTCTGTTTTTGTGCCATTACCATATTGTCTTGATTACTGTAGCTTTGTAGTATAGTCTGAAGTCAGGGAGTCTGATTCCTCCAGCTCCGTTTTTTTCCCTCAAGACTGCTTTGGCTATTCGGGGTCTTTTGTGTCTCCATACAAATTTTAAGATTTTTTTGTACTAGTTCCCTAAAAAATGCCACTGGTAATTTGATAGGGATTGCATTGAATCTGTAGATTGCTTTGGGTAGTATAGTCATTTTCACAATATTGATTCTTCCAATCCAAGAATACGGTATATCTCTCCATCTGTTTGTATCATCTTTAATTTCTTTCATCAGTGTCTTATAGTTTTCTGCATACAGGTCTTTTGTCTCCCTAGGTAGGTTTATTTCTAGGTACTTTATTCTTTTTCTTTCAATGGTAAGTGGGAGTGTTTCCTTAATTTCTCTTTCAGATTTTTCATCATTAGTGTATAGGAATGCAAGAGATTTCTGTGCATTAATTTTGTATCCTGCAACTTTACCAAATTCATTGATTAGCTCTAGTAGTTTTCTGGTGGCATCTTTAGGATTCTCTACGTATAGTATCATCTCATCTGCAAACAGTGATAGTTTTACTTCTTCTTTTCCAATTCGTATTCCTTTTATTTCTTTTTCTTCTCTGATTGCCATGACTAGGACTTCCAAAACTATGTTGAATAATAGTGGTGATAGTGGACATCCTTTTCTTGTTCCTGATCTTAGAGGAAATGCTTTCAGTTTTTCACCATTGAGAATGATGTTTGCTGTGGGTTTGTCATATATGGTCTTTATTATATTGAGGTAGGTTCCCTCTATGCCCATTTTCTGGAGAGTTGTTTTTATCATAAAAGGGTATTGAATTTTGTCAAAAGTTTTTTCTGCTTCTATTGAGATGATCATATGGTTTTTATTCTTCAATTTGTTAATATGGTGTATCACACTGATTGACTTGCATATATTGAAGAATCCTGGCATCCCTGGGATAAATTCCACTTGACCATGGTGTATGAGTCTTTAAGTGTGTTGTTGGATTCTGTCTGCTACTATTTTGTTGAGGATTTTTGCATCTATTTTCATCAATGATATTGGTCTGTAATTTTCTTTTTTTGTAGTATCTTTGTCTGGTTTTGATATCAGGGTGATGGTGGCCTCATAGAATGAGTTTGGGATTGTTTCTTTCTCTGCAATTTTCTGGAAGAGTTTGAGAAGGATAGGTGTTAGCTCTCCTCTAAATATTTGGTAGAATTCAGCTGTGAAGCCATCTGGTCCTGGCCTTTTGTTTGTTGGAAGATTTTTAATCAAAGTTTCAATTTCATTACTTGTGATTGGTCTGTTCATATTTTCTATTTCTTCCTGGTTCAGTCTTGGAAGGTTATACCTTTCTAAGAATTTGTCCATTTCTTCCAGGTTGTCCATTTTATTGGCATAGAGTTGCTTGTAGTAGTCTCTTAGGATGCTTTGTATTTCTGCAGTGTCTGTTGTAACTTCTCCTTTTTCATTTCTAATTCTGTTGATTTGAGTCTTCTCCCTCTTTTTCTTGATGATTCTGGCTAATGGTTTACCAATTTTGTTTATCTTCTCAAAGAACCAGCTTTTAGTTTTATTGTTCTTTGCTATTATTTTCTTTGTTTCTATTTCATTTATTTCTGCTCTGATCTTTAGGATTTCTTTCCTTCTGCTAACTTTACATTTTGTTTGTTCTTCTTTCTCTCGTTCCTTCAGGTGTAAGGTTAGATTGTTTATTTCAGATTTTTCTTGTTTCTTGAAGTAGGCTTGTATAGCTATCAACTTCCCTCTTAGAACTGCTTTTGATGCATCCCATAGGTTTTGGATTGTCGTGTTTTCATTGTCATTTGTCTCTAGGTATTTTCTGATTTGCTCTTTGATTTCTTCAGTGATCTCTTGGTTATTTAGTAATGTATTGTTTAGCCTCCATATGTTTATGTTTTTTACGTTTTTTCCCCTGTAATTCATTTCTAATCTCATAGCACTGTGTTCAGAAAAGATGCTTGATATGATTTCAATTTTCTTAAATTTACTGAGGCTTGATTTGTGACCCAAGATGTGAGCTATCCTGGAGAATGTTCCATGCGCACTTGAGAAGAAAATGTAATCTGCTGTTTTGGGATGGAATGTCCTATAAATATCAATTAAATCTATCTGGTCTATTGTGTCATTTAAAGCTTCTGTTTCCTTATTTATTTTCATTTTGGATGATCTGTCCATTGGTGTAAGTGAGGTGTTAAAGTCCCCCACTCTTATTGTGTTACTGTCAATTTCCTGTTTTACAGCTGTTAGCAATTGCCTTATGTATTGAGGTGCTCCTATGTTGGATGCATATATATTTATAATTGTTATATCTTCTTGGATTGATCCCTTGATCATTATGTAGTGTCCTTCCTTGTCTCTTGTAACATTCTTTATTTTAAAGTCTATTTTATCTGATATGAGTATTGCTACTCCAGCTTTCTTTTGATTTCCATTTACATGGAATATCTTTTTCCGTCCCCTCACTTTCAGTTTGTATGTGTCCCTAGGTCTGAAGTGGGTCTCTTGTAGACAGCATATAGATGGGTCTTGTTTTTGTATCCATTCAGCAAGCCTGTGTCTTTTGGTTGGAGCATTTAATCCATTCACGTTTAAGGTAATTATCGATATGTATGTTCCTATGGCCATTTTCTTAATTGTTTTGGGTTTGTTTTTGTAGGTCCTTCTCTCCTCTTGTGTTTCCCACTTAGAGAAGTTCCTTTAGCATTTGTTGTAGAGCTGGTTTGGTGGTGCTGAATTCTCTTAGCTTTTGCTTGTCTGTAAAGCTTTTAATTTCTCCATGGTATCTGAATGAGATATCTTGCCAGGTAGAGTAATCTTGGTTGTAGGTTCTTCCCTTTCATCACTTGAAGTATATAATGCCACTCCCTTCTGGCTTATAGAGTTTCTTCTGAGAAATCAGCTGTTAAGCTTATGGGAGTTCCCTTATATGTTATTTGTTGTTTTTCCCTTGCTGCTTTTAATAATTTTTCTTTGCCTTTAATTTTTGCCAATTTGATTACTGTGTGTCTTGGCGTGTTTCTCCTTGGGTTTATCCTGTATGGGACTCTCTGCCCTTCCTGGACTTGGGTGGCTATATCCTTTCCCATGTTAGGGAAATTTTCGACTATAATCTCTTCAAATATTTTCTCGGGTCCTTTCTCTCTCTCTTCTCCTTCTGGGATCCCTATAATGTGACTGTTGCTGCATTTAATATTGCCCCAGAGGTCTCTTAGGCTGTCTTCATTTCTTTTGATTATTTTTTCTTTATTCTGTTCCACAGCAGAGAATTCCACCATTCTGTCTTCCAGGTCACTTATCCGTTCTTCTGCCTCAGTTATTCTGCTATTGATTCCTTCTAGTGTAGTTTTCATTTCAGTTATTGTACTGTTCATCTGTTTGTTCTTTAACTCTTCTAGTTCTTTGTCAAACATTTCTTGCATCTTCTCGATCTTTGCCTCCATTCTTTTTCCAAGGTCCTGGATCATCTTCACTATCATTATTCTGAATTCTCTTTCTGGAAGGTTGCCTATCTTCACTTCATTTAGTTGTTTTTCTGGGGTTTTATCTTGTTCCTTCATCTGGTACACAGCCCTCTGCCTTTTCATCTTGTCTTTCTGTGAATGTGGTTTTTATTCCACAGGCTGCAGGATTGTAGTTCTTGCTTCTGCTGTCTGCCCTCTGGTGGATGTGGCTATCTAAGAGGCTTGTGCAAGTTTCCTGATGGGAGGGAGTGGTCGTGGGTAGAGCTGACTGTTGCTGTGGTGGGCAGAGCTCAGTAAAACTTTAAGCCGCTTGACTGTTCATGGGTGGGGCTGGGTTCCCTCCCTGTTGGTTGTTTGGCCCGAGGTAACCCAACACTGGAGCCTACCTGGTCTCTTTGCTGGGGTAATGGCAGACTCTGGGAGGGCTCACGCCAAGGAGTACTTCCCAGAACTTCTGCTGCCAGTGTCCTTGTCCCCACGGTGAGCCACAGCCACTGCCCACCTCTGCAGGAGACCCTCTAACACTAGCAGGTAGGTCTGATTCAGTCTCCCCTGGGATCACTGCTCCTTCCCCTGGGTCCCGATGCACACACTACTTTGTGTGTGCCCTCCAAGAGTGGAGTCTCTGTTTCCCCCAGTCCAGCCAAAGTTCTGCAATCAAATCTCACTAGGCTTCAAAGGCTGATTCTCTAGGAATTCCTCCTCCTGTTGCTGGACGCACAGGTTGGGAAGCCTCACGTGGGGCTCAGAACCTTCACTCCAGTGGGTGGACTTCTGTGGTATAAGTGTTCTCCAGTCTGTGAGTCACTCACCCAGCAGTTACGGGATTTGATTTTACTGTGATTGCGCCCCTCCTACCGTCTCTTTGTGGCTTCTTCTTTGTCTTTGGATGTGGGGTATCTTTTTTGGTGAGTTCCAGTGTCCTCCTCTCGATGATTGTCCAGCAGCTAGTTGTGATTCTGGTGTTCTCGCAAGAGGGAGTGAGAGCACGTCGTTCTACTCCGCCATCTTGGCTCCAATCCTAGCCTCCTGCATTCTTAATGTTCTCAAATTTACAGACCTAGAGCAGAGGAAATAAATAAATAAAAATATCCAGATATTGTTGATTCTTCTTTGATTAAAGTTAATTCCAGATTATAGCAGAGGTGCCCTATATGTCAATAACAGGAAACTTGGGCAGATGAAATGTTGACACAGACATTTTAAGATTATAATACATTAAGCTGATCAGGCAGCTTATTGGAGAGATTAAGATCAAAGACAGACTCTATTAACCAATCAGATGTTTTGAGGACAGCTATAAATGTAAACATTAGCCAGGTTGGGGCAAAGGTCCCTTCTTGACAGATTTATGTTTCTTATCATGATGAAATTTCTGCCTAGTGTGCATTTAAGAAGTTCACCAGTTACATCATTTTTTTTTAAGATTTTTTTTTTGATATGGACCATTTTTAAAGTCTCTATTGAATTTGTTACGATATCGCTTCTGGTTTTTTTTTGTTTTTTCTTTTGTCTTGGTTTTCTGGCCACAAGGCATGTGGGATCTTAGCTCCCCGACCAGGGATTGAACCCACACCCCCTGCAATGGAAGGTGAAGTCTTAATCACTGGACTGCCAGAGAAGTCCCCACCAGTTATATCTTGATTTTTAACTACAATAGTTTATTGTTATATTATCCTTAATTCTGAAACAATGCTGCTTGTTTTACTTGTTTGTTTTAAGAAATTGTATTTCCTCATTGTTACAGGAAGTTCAGTTTGAATTAACTCATCAAACTGTAACTGATCTTATTGTAATTAATTCAACAAGTATAAAGGACTCTCCATATTCTCTTGGAGTTAGGAAAAATACATCTATTTTCTTCCTTTCATGGGCTATGATTGTAAAATAAATCATGATTTTTATCAGAATCTTCCTTTCCTGGTATTTATCTTGAAAAAAATATCAACCTACACAAAAGTAGAATGAACCTCCATGTACCCATTATCCAGATTCAATAATCATCAAGAAGTTGCCACAGTTTAGCACACTTTAAAATCCAAGCACAAATTTAGTTTTATGTTTAACAGTGCAAATCAGTCCCTTGAAGCAGCTGCCTCTCAGGTCCAAGGGCACTGACACCTCAGGCATCTACCTCCGTGCAGAGACAGAGCTATTCTCTCCCCAGGGCACACCTCAGGGTATTTCTACTTCTAATTTTAATTTTTCTTAATTTTTATGCTTCATTGGTTATGTGGGTTTTTTAAAATTATTATTACACATATAGTATGTACACACTGTAATCCATCATACACTACATGGAGTTATTATTTATTCTTTAAGTTCCCAGTCTCTTCTTACCTCTGAGGTTACTGCTGTTCATATGAACAGGTTGATTTGTATCATTCAATGCTTTTCTGCATATCCACACCATTATGTGCAAATACATGGTATCAGTTATTAAGCCCTTGTCTCTCAGCTCCAACCTCCCTCTGTGTTTTGTGATGCTGGGATTGTGACTCTGCAAACCACATTTCTCCTTTACTCCCTAGCTTCCTGTCAGGATCCTTGTTTCCTTCCGGTTTGCTAATGGACCCCATGAGAATCACTTGACCACTACTCTTCAGTCCTGCAGCTGCAGCCATGGCCCCAGACAGTAGCTGAATACAACTTATAGTTTTTCCAACAACTGCAGAACCAGAGTCATCACACTTCCTAACCTAGAGTTCTCCAAGTTCTCTTTCAGTTATCTGGTTAGCAAATTGGTACCGAGTTCACCATTATTTTATATTTAATCATATATAAAATCGTATAATCATATATAAAACTATATTATTTCTCTCTTCTGACAACTAGACCCTGACTGACACAGAAATATACATATGTTGGAATTTTTTTCTTCTCCTTATTTCTGTATGGTTTATAATAAATGGGATAATCCATGCCCATTTCTTTGCAGCTTCCATTTTTCACTTAATGTTTCATGGACATCTTTCCAGATCAACATATGTGTAACTCTAAGTAAGTCTTCTCAATAGCTGCATAATATTCCATTATATGGACAGAATGTAATCTATTCAACCATTCACCTTTTGATGGATGTACAAGTCCTGATTTCTGCTATTACCAAAAATTGCTAAAATAAACATCCTTGTTCATATATCCCTTTACACTAATACATTTGTTTCTAGTAAAAAATTACTGAACGTGGGATTGCAGTGTCATTGAATAACAGTGACATCGCCATGTACCGAAACAAATTGGCCATACTCTTCAGTATATCACACACTATCTGTTTTATATTTTCCTCTGTTACTGCTATTCCCATTTCCTTTTCTTTTCTATAAGCCCACATTCTAGTGTCCTTTCCACGGCCACCTTATACCTAACAAAAATTTCCTGATTGTTTTAAAAATATCCTTTTACAGTTGGTTTATTTGAATCAGAATCCAAACAAGGTCTACAGCATTGTATTTTGTTTGTTCTGTCTCTTGATTCCCTCAGTTTATAAAAGTGCCCTCTCACCTTCTCAACTACCCCTTCCTGCCCTGCCATGCCATTTATTTGTTGAAATAAATGATTGTTTGTCCTACAGAATATTCCAGACTCTGGACTTGGTTGATTGTTAAGTATTGCTTAACTTGTTCTTCTTTTCTCATTTTTTGTAGATTGAAAGTTAAAGCCTTGATTATATTTAAGCTCAATTTTTTTGTGTGGAGGATCCCTCATAGGTGGTGAGGTGTACTTCATATTACATGATTGTCCTTAACGTCAAGTTGTTCCACTCACTATGACACTGAGATTGGTGCATGAATTCAAGTATTGTCAGCCTGATCCATTCATTATAAAGTTCGCCATCAGCCTTTCACCTAATAGTTTTAGCAGCCATTAATGAACATTCCTTAGAGCCACTGTCTCATTAGGGTTTACAAAAATGGTGACTTTCTTATTCTATCATTCCTTCTGCATTTATTAACTAAAATTCCTCAACTAAGAATCTTCCTTTATCAACTATTTAGTGACTCTAAAACACAGTGCAAATAGAAAAGAGAGGCTGGTACCTTTTCTTAAGCAGTAGATTTAACTTGTCCAATACTTCCTATGATATTGGTATTTGGAGTTTTTTTAACTTTTAGTTATTTATATATTGCTAGAAAAAATTCCTTCCCTCTAGATTTTCAGTTTATTACCATGGAGTGCACAAAATATTCTTGTATAACTCTTCTGACTTCTACCATATCTCCTTTTTCAAACTTTAAAGTGGTATGTGTATACATATGTATGTGTATATATGGGTGTGTGTGTGTGTGCATCTGTGTTTGTATTTTAATCTATCTTTACAAAGAGCCAGTTTAGGTTTATATGTATTTTTGGTGACCCCAGAAGTTATTTTCCCTTCTATAGGTCACTTCCTAAGTGATTCCAAGTACTCACATTTGTTTCACATTTGGAGCTAGTCTGGAGGGTGGGTAGGGAATTTCTTAGGTAATTTATAGTTCCAAATTACCTTTCTGGTTCGTTTCCTCTGCACAGATTCAACTTCTAGTACATAATTTTACTATCCAGAGCCAAATTAGAAATCATCAGGAAAAAATTCCTCTGCTTTTTAGCTCTCGTCAACAAATTTATTTGCAGTCTTGCCTTTTTTTTCTTTTTTTCAGGTTTTCAAAGAGGTTTACTACCAACGGGAGGAGCAGCCTGCCTGTGAGGCTGGCGGCCCGCGGTGGGCCCGTGCGAGGCCTCCCGCTCAGGTGCTGCTCCGCGTGGGGCTCTTCCCCGGCCTGCCCCGCTTGGGCAGCCTGGTGGCGCTGGGTTGGCGGGGCATCCTCTGGCTGGATCCTTCCCGGGCACCGCGTTCTGGCAGCGCCGGGCCTCCGCCGGCCGAGGGCACCTCTGCCTTTGTTTCTCCCTCGGGTCTCAGGCACGCCGGGCGTGGCCAGGGGCGCGGCCGCGGGGTCCTGGGGCTCGCTCGCCAGCCTCTGCCCGGCGCACATGCACTGAGCATCTGGAAGACGGCGAGGGGCACCACGTTCAGCTTCAGCAGGTCCACCAGGATCTTGCACACGTCGGGGTCCATGGCGCCGCCCGCCTCCTGCGCCAGCTTGAACAGCTCCATCTCCTCGGCGCCCAGCACCTTCTCCCGCCGCAGCGCCATCTTCTGCAGGCCCGCCTCCAGCCCCGGGGGCGCGCCCCGCCCGGGCCCCGCGCCCGCGCCCGCGCCCGCGCTCGCGCCCGCGCCCGCGCTCGCGCCGCCATCTGAGGACGGCGGAGGATGCGTGTCCGCATTCTTGGCTTCTTTAAAAAACCCTATTCCCATTCCCTCTCACCACAGTGAAAGTTGGTAATTATTCAACTAGGCATTGCATCTATCCCTCCCACATTCCTACACACCTTGGGTCATTAATGAATGATTCTCAATTATCATTAAATTCTATCAACTAACTTCCTTCAGTCTGTCAACAGGCTTAAGTCTCTCCCATCTTAGTCGAACAGACACCTCCCTTTATCCTATGTTCCCTTCTAGTTACCTCTGTATGTCTTTTCTTCTCATTACAGCCAGCCCACTGAAAACATAATCTATTGTTTCCACTTATAATCTTTCCTCCACCCCCATTACTTCCCCAAATCTCCTCTTGCCAAAGTCAGCAGTGGTTTCTTCCTTGCTAAAAAGCAGTGCACTCACCACAGCATCTGATGCTCTTGACCTCCTTGAAATGCTTTCCTTTCTCCACTTTCTTGGACCCCACCCTCACACTTTTCCTGATTATTCTTCTACTTTCCTGGCCATTCCTTCTTAGCCTCCTCTGCAGATTCCTCTTCCTTTCTGGAATAGAGAAGTCCTTCAGATGTCAGACTTCCCACTGTCCTTAGCCTTCTATTCCCACTTACCCTGGAAGAAAATGGCACCAATTAACCTTTACCGGGAGATGGCTTCCAGAGTTGAACTCTGGTCCAAAACATTCTGATAAGGTCTTCTGTGTCCACACTGGACTTGCCTAGATGTCCTAGAGGCACCACAAAGGCAAAATGTCCAAATCTGAACTCATAATTTTTCCTCAAAACTTGTGTTTCCTCCCATCCTTCCCTCTTGATAAATGGTACTGCCATCTATCCAGTTATCCATGCCAGAGATCTGATGTGATGGCATGAGATAATATGATTACAAAACAGAAAAGCCACTCGATATTGCAAGTAAAAAGAAGATTTATCATATGCTTAAGGATAATTTCATGGAAGGCATTTATAAGAATTATAATCAGGTCTCAAAGGAATCTCCTCAAAATCTCTATCTCCCAAGTTCACTTGAATTTTTTTTTTAAGTTTTTATGTTTTTTGGCTTTCATCTGTTTCCTCCCTCTGTGAACTAGATTTTTCTGCTAATATGTGACTCACTAAGACTAACATCAGGGCTTCCCTGGTGGCGCAGTGGTTGGGAGTCCGCCTGCCGATGCAGGGGACGTGGGATCGTGCCCCGGTCCGGGAGGATCCCACGTGCCGCGGAGCGGCTGGGCCCATGGGCCACAGCCGATGAACCTGCGCGTCCGGAGCCTATGCTCCACAGTGGGAGGGGCCACAGCGGTGAGAGGGCCCGTGTACTGCAAAAAAAAAAAAAAAAGACACCAATCCAGCATGACCTTTCAGGGAAAGCTCACAACAGCATTTCCCTTTTCATACCAGGAGAGAGTCAGATTGCCCCAACCTACCCAACTCAAGTGGTGCAAACATGTCTGCCTATGTCCTCTGCCTTAGCTGGATCTGTAGTGAGAACAGATGCTTTTTCGAATGCGTTGTGGGAAAGCTAGGCTGTACGTCGAGAGTTAGTCCTTGACTTTTGACTCTTCACACACCCTCACATCTAAGAAATAATGATGAAATTCTGTCAAGTCTACTTTTCTAATATTTTCCAAATCTAGCCACTTCTCTTCATTCCCCCTCTCTCACTTCTCTAGTTAAGGCTGCCCTTTCCTAGGTCCTTCCAATGTGTCCCTATATTCAGTCTCTCTTTCTTCACATCCATCCTCTACACTGCAGCCAGAGTGACCTTTTTAAGGTACCAATATGATAACGTCACTTCTTTACTTAAATCTTTTCATAGAACATGTCAAGGCTGACACCTGACATGTCATGGTGTCTGTATGTCAATTCAAATTCCTTATTATGACTATATTAGTTTCCCAGGGCTGATGTAACAGATTACCACAAACTTCATGACTTAAAACCATGGAAGTTTATTCTTTTACAGTTCTGGAGGCTAGAAGTCCAAAATCAAGATGTTGGCACAGCCATGCTTCCTCTGAAATCTCTTGGGAAGAATACTTCCTCACCTTTTTCTAGATTCTGATGACTCCTGGCAATCTTTGGCATTCCTTGGCTTGAGCTGCATCATTCCAAACTCTGCCTTCATCTTCACATGGCCTTCTTTTCTGTGGGTCTGAGTCCTCTCCTCTTCTTATAAGGACACCAGTCACTGGTTTCAGGGCCCACCCTAAATCCAGAATGATTTCATCTGAGATCCTTAACTAATTACATCAGCAAAGACCCTATTTCTAAATAACCTCACATTCTGAGGTTCCAGGTAAATATGAATTTGTGGGGGAATACTCCTCAACCCACTACAATGGCCTACAGGTGTCTTTTATGATGATATGACACAGTGTCTACTCATCTCTCCCGCCACATCTCTTATCATTCTCCAGCTCTCATATAATCTCTAGTCATAGTAAGCCCCTTGCGATTCTGGAACCACGAGATGCTCTTTCTTACTTCTGGACTTTTGCATTTCCTGCCCACTTCTGTTTGGAATCCTTGCAGTCTACCTTTGCCTGGGTCTTACTATTTTTCAGATTCAGCTGCTCTAGGAAGTCTTCCCAAATCTCACCCATCATTGCCATAGGCTCTCCTTACCCCCAAATTCCCATTTTACCTTCCATTTACCTCAGTCATAGCGTGTGTCCCACTATTTAGTAATTTTAATTGTCTCACTTCTCCTGTAGGTCTCTTTTCTCAATTCTTTGCCACCAAAACAATCAGTAAGGGACCAATCATTTCTTGTTTTCTTTTCATTTGCTTTTGTATTCTCACTGCCTAACACAGTGCCTAATAGGCACTCTACAAGTGATTATAGAATGAATGAATGAATGTCTTTGAAAAGTGGTTCACATATGGTAAGAATTTCTAGGTGTTAAAGCTGATATGCAATAGCATCTGTGGCGGTTTCTTTATTCAGATTTGTCCTTTAGAGAGAATAATAACTTCGTCTGAGAAAATTGAGGGAAGCGCTCCATGAATATTGAATATTATATTAGGCAGTATTAAATTACCCCATTTAGTTTTGGTGTTGCATGTGTTGAAAACCCACTTTGATCTGACCATAGCTCTATTCATTCTGATTATCCTTAGATCAAATAATGTAAGATTCTCAATTACAGTCAAATTTGAATGATAGAATTACCATATGAATGGGTTTGAATTCCATATTAATATTAACCTTAAAAAAATTATGTGAGTTTTTTCTAAAGAGAATAAAAGCCTCTATTGAAATTGGAAAATGTGTATACCTACAAGTGAAAGAACTTGAAATAGAGCCTTAAAGAAAAGAGAAAAGTTAAAGTAGGTAGTATTGATTACTTTCAGGTAACTCACCACTCTCATCACCAATAGAATTTAAATTATACAAGCACTTTGAATAAAATGAGGACAAATGTTATTAAGAAGATCACATTCCTTTTAGTTAGTCATTTTTGGAATAAAAGGTTCCCACGATTCTTGAATGTTTTCCTTTTTGGTTGATATAGCATCAAGGATTATATAAGTGTGTAGCAGGCATATATACTTATATATGAGTTGTCTGAACTAAAAGAGCCTACAAGCTAGTTGTGGTGAAGGACATCAACAAGTAGGACATCAACAGTGGGGACAGTTTCTGGAGGCCCTTGGCCTCCTTATGAACCCTGAGACCCAGTCATGGGTAAGTTCTTGTAGCTGTGTTTAAGGGAGTTGTAATGACCTGCCAAAGGGCAGCTGGGGAGACCAATGGGATGTGGTGAGGCACTCCAGACTAACACAAATGCAAGCTCCCAAGAAGCATCAAGAACAAAATAAAGGTGGAGAAACTGAGCTGCGATGAGACCAAGAAAGGGGAGTTCATGATGGTCACCTGGTTTTCAGATTGTGCTCTGGGAACCTACTCAGCAACATGGAAGAGCATGACTTGTAGAGAAAAAGAACTACCCTTTTCCTTCACTTTTCTGCCCTTCCTCTCATCTTTCTCTGTATCTCCGTCTCTATCCTCTTTCTTTCTCTTCTCTCTAACTCACACACTCTTTGTTCCTCTCTGGATTACTGGAAAATAGAAATAAAAGCAAAGACAAATCCCTGCTCTTCACATAACCTTTCCCTGTTGCCTATCTCCCTGTGAACAAAGGCCATAGCTGGAAAGAACTAGATATTCTCTTATAACCTTCATTTCTGAAAATCTATTCATTCAGTGTGTTTTTTGTCATTCATTCATTTGTTCATCATTCAACATTCGATATTTATTGAGCCTCTAATGTTTTAGGTATATAATTTGTCTTCCAGATCAATTATTTTCAATCCCTTTCTTTTTAAGTCATGCAAACTTTTTTTCCAGTAAAAGATTGCTGATGTTCAATATGGAAAACATGAAAACTGCACTGAATGAACTGGGGGTGGGGAGGGACACAGAACTTGGCCAACTCCTACCCTGCCCTATTCTGCAGCCCCTGAAGGATGCTATGTGGAGCATAGCACACACACCACTGTTCTATAATGAACACACTCTCATACGTTGCATTGGAAATGTGAATTAGTACAACAACTTTGAAAAGTCTGACACATAAAGTGAAAGATACGCCCACCCAGTTCTACCCCAGGGTATACACCTAAGACTGAAACTCACACATATGGGAACCATGGGACATGTCAAGAGTAAGCACAGGGCTCCCCGGTGGCGCAGTGGTTGAGAGTCCGCCTGCCGATGCAGGGGATGCGGGTTCGTGCCCCGGTCCGGGAAGATCCCACATGCCGCGGAGCGGCTGGGCCCGTGAGCCATGGCCGCTGAGCCTGCGCGTCCAGAACCTGTGCTCCGCAACGGGAGAGGCCACAACAGTGAGAGGCCCACGTACCGCAAAAAAAAAAAAAAAGAGTAAGAACAGTTCATAAGAGCCTCAAAATGGACCCAGTTTTAATTTCCATCAACAGTAGAATGGGACTTCCCTGGTGGTGCAGTAGTTAAGAATCCGCCTGCCAATGCAGGGGACATGGGTTTGAGCCCTGGTCTAGGAAGATCCCACATGCCGTGGAGCAACAAAGCCCGTGTGCCACAGCTACTGAGCCTGCGCTCTAGAGCCTGCGAGCCACAACTACTGAGCCCGCACTCCTAGAGCCCGTGCTCCACAACAAGAGAAGCCACTGCAATGAGAAGCACGGGCACCGCAATGAAGAATAGCCCCCGCTCGATGCAACTAGAGAAAGCCCACACAGAGCAATGAAGACCCAATGCAGCCAAAATTAATTAATTAATTAATTAATTTATTTAAAAAAACAGTAGAATGGGGGCTTCCCTGGTGGCGCAGTGGTTGAGAGTCCGCCTGCCGATGCAGGAGACGCGGGTTCGTGCCCCGTTTCGGGAAGATCCCACATGCCGCGGAGCGGCTGGGCCCGTGAGCCATGGCCACTGAGCCTGCGCGTCCGGAGCCTGTGCTCCGCAAATGGGAGAGGCCACTAGCAGTGAGAGGCCTGCGCACCGCAAAAAAAAAAAAAAAAAAAAAAAAAAAAAAACAGTAGAATGGATAAGTAAACTTGTGGTAAAGAACAATTACAGTGGATAAACTACATGGAGCAACGTGATTACAGTGGATAAACTACATGGAGCAACGTGGATGAATGTAACAATGTTTAATGACAGAAACAAGAAAAAAATAACATGGACAATATGGTTGCATTTACATAAAGTTCAAAAGTAAGCAAAACTAAACTATATTATTGAGGAGATGCACACGGAGAAGGTTTGAAAGACTAGAAAGAAGAACAAAGAAGTAATTACTGTAAAATCAGGTGAAGTTACTTCCAGGGGAGATGAAAAGGGATGTTACTGGCAAAGGTCACAGGGAGTAGTAGGTGCTTTGGGGATGCTAGCATTGTCTTATCCCTTGCTCTGGGAAGTGATCACACTACTGTTTGTATTATTTCTTGACTTAGTGGGGTGATTATACCTGCATTTGTTTTCTAATTATTCATTAAACATACTTTTATGTTTTACACCTTTTCCATAACATTTCTCGCTTGTTTAAATGGCTAAGGAAACAAAATACCATCGCTCGATTCCAGGGGGGTGGGG
>NW_006777033.1:272421-279547 GCF_000442215.2 Lipotes vexillifer | reverse complement strand
GGGAAGGGAAAGGGACCAACTTTGACGATTTTGGAGTCTCTAGCTCCTGGCACAATGTCTACACCAGGCGAAAGGTCTATAAATGCTGGCTCAACTAAACTGGCTTAGGCAATGTGACATGATTTGAAAGAATAAATACCTTGCAGAGCCCACAGGCTACGTCCAAAATTCTCATCTTTACTGCATGTCAAAGACAAAATGCTGCTGTGGTTTTGTGATTCCGTTTATCTTACTATGCATTATTTAATTTATACTGAGTAAAAAATATTTATTTTCTTTGGGGACATCAGTGTTTTTAATTGAGTTTTGTTTGTTTAACTCAGTTCTGACCTTTAATTTTAAACTTCATAAAATTTTTCTAAATCTAGACAAAACAATTGACCTCAGTCTCTAGCAGAGCGAAACACATACTGAAAGTTGGCGGATATAGACACATAGTGTACGTGTGTTCTTGATTTTCCCTGTTTCTCCTTAAAAGATTGACCAAAGGAAACTCTGATTATTTGTGGGTTAATTTTGTTCTAATTGAGAATTCACTGTATTCTATGCTATGCAACTAAATTAAAATACTTCATTTACTTTAGATAATAGCTACATCTTTCTATTGGTCAATTATTAACGACCAATCAGATTCTTTACCTGGTTTAATCTTATCTATGATAATAACCAATCCTCTGAAAATTATTAGCCTCAGATGCAATTACAAAAATGTTGAGATATTTTAATAGTTTTCAATGTTTTTAAACATAGAATTAATTGAAAAAAATAATTTATATATACATCATGTATAATGTGGTTTTTTTCAATAGTTTAATTTCAGTTATTTGTCATACATGATAGCTGTAACAGCCTTAACATAAATTGAAATAAAATGAAGAAAATTTCACTCATAAGCCCAATGCCACCACAAATCAAACTGTTTGCAGTATTAATTATACAATTCAGTTCCCTATTTTTTAAATTAATGAGATCATTTTAAAAGATATGTTAGTCTTTGCTCTTCTATAAACTAGAAAGAAAAATATTTCATATTTTTCGTTTCCTACTTAGTTCAAAATTATATGTAGGATTTACAACAAATGTTAAGAATTCTATGTATGCTCTTATATTCCAGTGTATAAATTGTCCTATGAACATTCACCCATAAGACAAAGATCTGAAATAAAATACATCAAACATAAACCAAAATGAATAAGTGGTTATGTTTATCTCATATAAATTCTAGAAACAATGTAGGTGTCCTAAGTGATATCATGTTCTCATAATTATCCTTGCATCTTCTATCCAATTATTAAATATAAATGACATTTATTTAAAGTTATAGAAGAGAAACTTCAAAGCTTTTGCACAGCAAAGGAAACCATAAGCAAGACCAAAAGACAACCCTCAGAATGGGAGAAAATATTTGCAAATGAAGCAACTGACAAAGGATTAATCTCCAAAATTTATAAGCAGCTCATGCAGCTCAATAACAAAAAAACAAACAACCCAATCCAAAAACGGGCAGAAGACCTATATAGACCTTTCTCCAAAGAAGGTATTCAGACTGCCAACAAACACATGAAAGAATGCTCAACTTCATTAATCATTACAGAAATGCAAATCAAAACTACAAGGAGATATCATCTCACACCAGTCAGAATGGCCATCATCAAAAAATCTAGAAACAATAAATGCTGGAGAGGGTGTGGAGAAAAGGGAACAGTCTTGCACTGCTGGTGGGAATGTGAATTGGTTCAGCCACTATGGAGAACAGTATGGAGGTTCCTTAAAAAACTAAAAATAGAACTAGCATATGACCCAGCAATCCCACTCCTGGGCATATACCCTGAGAAAACCATAATTCAAAAAGAGTCATATACCAAAATGTTCATTGCAGCTCTGTTTACAATAGCCAGGACATGGAAGCAACCTAAGTGTCCATCAACAGATGAATGGATAAAGAAGATGTGGCACATATATGCAATGGAATATTACTCAGCCATAAAAAGAAACGAGCTATTTGTAATGAGGTGGATAGACCTAGAGTCTGTCATACAGAGTGAGGTAAGTCAGAAAGAGAAAGACAAATACCGTATGCTAACACATATGTATGGGATTTAAGGGAAAAAAATGTCATGAAGAACCTAGGGGTAAGACAGGAATAAAGACACAGACCTACTAGAGAATGGACTTGATGATATGAGGAGGGGGAAGGGTAAGGTGTGACAAAGGGAGAGAGAGGCATGGACATATATACAGTACCAAACGTAAAATAGATAGCTAGTGGGAAGCAGCTGCATAGCCCAGGGAGATCAGCTCGGTGCTTTGTGACAGCCTTTAGGGGTTGGATAAGGAGGGTGGGAGGGAGGGAGATGCAAGAGGGAAGAGATATGGAAACATATGTATATGCATAACTGATTCACTTTGTTATAAAGCAGAAACTAAGATGCCATTGTAAAGCAATTATACTCCAATAAAGATGTAAAAAAAAATTACAATTACATAAAACATCAAATAAATAAATAAATAAATGTTAAATTCATCCCTTCCCCACAAAAAACCACCAAAAAGAAAAACAAACACACTCTCACAGAAACAACTAGAATAACATTTGACTAGATATCTGGGAAATAATATTTGACCAAGTATCTGGCCTAGTCAAGTTGACATGTAAAAATATCTATCACAATGGGATAAGTTTGGATTAAAAGAGACTAACTAAACAGACATTCAGCAATGAACGGAACATACTTGGATTCTAATCCTGACCAAGAAAAACTGTATGGTTTTTTTTAAGTAATATGATAAATAAAATGTGAACACTGGTTATTTGATGATGTAAGTGAATTCTTTTAAAAACTCTTTAGGTGGGAGAATGATATTGTTAAGTTTTTTAAGAGTCCTACACCCTTGTTGATAAATATTCAAATATTTACAGATAAAATTCTATGACATCTGGGATTTGTTTTAAAATAATAAAATAATTTGGGATGGTGGAAGTGGGAGCTATAGATATTAGCCTTGTGTTGATAAATATTGAAGCTAGGTGATAGGTATGTGGAAATTCATTATATTATTTTCTCTAATTTTGTAAATACTTGAAATTTTCCACATAAAATTTTTTCTTTATAAAAGCTTTATTTTCTAAGACACATGAAATATTTACAATAAATTGCTTCAAATCAGATTGTGTTTAATTGTTATTGATCTCTCTGCTGTATCTAAATAGTCAACTCTGGACTTCCCTGCTTGCTCAGTGGTTAGGAATCCACCTGCCAATGCAGGGGACACAGGTTTAAGCCCTGGTCGGGGAAGATCCCACATGCTGCAGAGCAGCTAAGCCCGTGCACCACAACTACTGAGCCTGCACTCTAGCGGCCGTGAGCCACAACTACTGAGACCATGTGCCACAACTACCGAAGCTCGCGTGCCTAGAGCCCGTGCTCCACAAGAGAAGCCACCACAATGAGAGGCCAGCAAACTGCAACGAAGAGTAGCCTCTGCTTGCCGCAACTAAAGAAAAGCCCACGTGCAGCAATGAAGACCCAGTGCAGCCAAAAATAAATAAATAAATAAATTTTAAAATAAATAAATAATCAACTCAGAGCCTGCCCTTCAGATGTTTATCAAAGTACACATTTCTCCTGAAACTCCACAGCACATAAACGTTTTTTTTAAAAGTCATTATTTTTCAATCTCTCATAAAATAATTAACGTGAACATCAGTGGATGTTAAAAAAAAATGGGTAAGGGCTTCCCTGGTGGTGCAGTGGTTGAGACTCCACCTGCCGATGCAGGGGACACGGGTTTGTGCCCCGGTCCGGGAAGATCCCACGTGCCGCGGAGCGGCTGGGCCCGTGAGCCACGGCCGCTGAGCCTGCGCATCTGGAGCCTGTGCTCCGCAGCGGGAGAGGCCACAGCAGTGAGAGGCCCACGTACCGCCAAAAAAAAAAAAAAGGGTAAATGGTGGATAGGAAGCTTTATAATGAAGAGATCAATTTTTCAGTGTTGGAACCCACTTATCAATGTTGTCCATCAAAGTGGGATCATTGAACATTATGCACATCCTGATATGATGGATTGTGAAGTACATAGTACCACCTATGAAGTATTCTTGCCAAAAAGACCTTATCAAGGGGTTAGATCTAACTTCCAACATACAGGACATTTAGAAGCTAAAGAAACAACTTAAACCACACCATGAAGAAGCATCCATCCAAAACCTTCTGTTGAACATCCCACAGCACAACTCACCAGTTTCTTCAAGCAATCAGTGGCATAAATGAGTGGGGGAGAGAGGGAAGGGACATTATTCTGGATTAAAAGTGCTTGAGAGACATAACAACCAAATGCAATATGTGTCCATTGCTTGGGTACAAACTAACTGTAAAAAAAATATTTTGTAGACAATCAGAGAAATTTAAATAGGAAATGAGTATTAGATTACATTAAGGAATTATTTTTTGTTAGTTATTTAAGAAAAATCATTATTTTTAAAGTGGATATTGGATTATTTATTGAAGTGATATCATGCCTGAGTTTTGCTTTAAAATATTCTAGCCGAAAAAAAAGTGTTAGTTGAAAACATTGTTAAAACTGAGCAAAAAGTACACTGCAATATTTTTTCTATTTCTGTATAATCTTGGAAATTTCCATAATAAAAAACAAACTGAAACATTAAGTGCCATTCTCCATAAGTTGGAATTGGTTTATTAAGTTTAAGCCCAAATTGTAGTTTTCTCTTAATAGATCCAAGGATCATGATGGACTTCTGTTCTCTGCTTTTCTTGTAGTTGACACCTCGAGTTAACACACTCTAGCAGACTTCAGGTTTTATGATTACTCCTTCCAGAACTAGCCTAGAGATCTAGACACAACAACTGAGGTATTAAGTGGACTATTTTTCTTTGAACTTCCAGACAGAATTTTCTCTCCTCATCTTCTATGCTGATGATTCCCAAATTCATATTTCTAACCCAGACCTCTCTGGTAGTTTTAAAACATGTCTGTCAATTCTTTGATAATCCTCCCATCAAAGATGGAGTCTAATTCCCCTTGGCTTAAAAATGGCCTGGCCTTATGAATTTCTTCTAACAAATAGAATGTGTGTAATAGGATATGTTGGCAGTGATGCTGCATGACTTCTGAGGTTAAGTTAGAGGAGGTGATATACTTCCTCCTGGTTCTCTCTCTCAAGATGCATGCTTTAGAGCCCTGAACCACCACGTGAATATTCTGGTACCCTGAAGCTGCCTGGAGAGACGCTGAACAGAGATCACATGGAGATAGAGACAGGTGCCCAAGGTGCTTCAGCTGTTCTAGACCCAGAATGTTCCCAACCCAACATCAGGCATGTGAGTAAAGAGTCTTCCAAATGACACCAGTCCCAGCCATTCTTTGACTGCAACCTCGTGAGATGCCCAAGCGAGAACCCTTCAATCACGTCACTTCAAATTTCTGACCCACGAAAACAATGAAAAACTATAAATTCCTACTATTGTATAAAGCCACTGAGTTTTGGGGGTGATTTAGTACATTGAGTAATAGACATTCAGAACATCCTCTGACTTCCACACAGACATCGCCCGAAAGAATTAAGGACATAACACCTCAAAATATGCCACTTTGGCATATTGATTATTTTGAACTGAAGGCACTTGAAAAACAACAGATGCAGGAAGGGCTCTCTGACCTACCTTTTTCTACTGAAAAGCATACCATAAAATCTCCCATGGAAAAAGTACCCTCCCTGTAGCAGGAAGAAAAGAACATCCTTATCACCAGAGACTGGGAATTGACACTGAATTGGATCTGTACAGACTTACTAAAATAATCCTGTCTTTCACTAGTTTCCCCCATGTATCTCCTAGTCACTTCCCTACAATTTACTGCCTCTAGTCTTATCAATTCTTCACAAATTTATTGTCTCTTTCTCTAAAGGGTATATAAGCTTTTTGCTCTGGTCACTTCTTTGGGCCTTCGTTTTCTTGTGAAGATTTCCACGTACATGTAAAATTCTAATAAAACTTGTATGCTTTTCTCCTGTTTACCTGTCTTATGTCAGTTTAATTCTTAGGCCCAGCTGGAGACTCTAAGAGAACAGAGGAGAATTTTTTTCTCCGATCTCTCCAGTCCTATTGTTTTATAGTTTTCTCCTCTTGCTAAGTAGCTCATTATCTTCATGTATAATCCACCTCCCATTCCCAGAAACTTAGCTTCATGATTGATTTTCATTTGGTAACTAGAAGAGTCCTTCCCTCAATCTTCTAAATTTATTAATCTGCCTTGTTTTTCCCATAATTCTAGTTTGGTAGCATCCTAGGCATTTGTGCAGTATTTTTAAAAAATTCCCAAGTCCAGCCAGGACAGACAACATATGAAAGAGACTGATTCTTACTCATGTATGCAAACTTGGAATGCAGATCCGAGTGTTTCATGAAAATAATTATCTCTGCTGAAAGTAGAAGAACCATTAAACTCTGACATGAGTTGTTAATGAAAGCAACAATTTATTTTCCTTGAAAGAAAATTAAAAGAATTAGATGCACAACCATTTAGGAATCTAAGTAGTAAAGATAACAGTCAGTTCAAAAGCTAGGATGAAGGTCTGAATGGCAAATGGTCTGTAAGAAATCCAGTTTTAAAGACTGATAGAGGCCTGGATTAGAAATATCTGCACCCGGACTTCCCTGGTGGCTCAGTGGTTAAGAATCTGCCTGCCAATGCAGGGAACACAGGTTTAATCCCTGATCCGGGAAGATCCCACATGTTGTGGAGCAACGAAGCCCATGAGCCACAATTACTGAGCCCATTTGCCGCAACTACCGAAGCCCGGGCACCTAGAGCCCGTGCTCCCCAGCAAGAGAAACCACTTCAGTGAGAAGCCCATGCACCTCAACGAAGAGTAGTCCCTGCCCACTACAACTAGAGAAAGCCCACGCGCAGCAACGAAGACACAACACAGCCAAAAAAAAAAAAAAATGTATATATATGTGTGTGTATATATACATATACATATATATATATATATCATCACCCAAAGCAACGTTTCTGTATATACTCCTCACCTGCTCATTCCTACCAAGAAATAAATGGATACATTTTCTTTGGACTTTATTTCTCTTGGTCTTGACCTGCACTTGGG
>NW_006777033.1:272034-272409 GCF_000442215.2 Lipotes vexillifer | reverse complement strand
AAAGAGTGGGAGGAACTAAGAGAATCTTTGTCTGAGTAAAGGAAAGAGGGAGGAGCAGAAGAGGGTAAAAAGGTCTAGGAATGCCCAGGACAGGAGGAAATGGAGAGAGAATGACACACATGTTAAGGGGGGTTGAGTCCTGGCTGAAGTCACATGGAATTTCCTTTGGGGTGCTTCCATCAGCATACATCTAGCTCAGAAGGAAGAGCTGTCTGTCTTGTCTTGAGAGGAATGTTTGGTCACAAACGTAAATAAATAGAAAAATGCCATTGTAGTGTAACATCTAAATATGCAGCTTTATACACCTCCAGGTTAGGATGTGTTAAACCAAAGAATAAATCTCTGAGAAATAAATACAATAATTGGTGTTTGTCA
>NW_006777033.1:269096-272024 GCF_000442215.2 Lipotes vexillifer | reverse complement strand
GGGAAAGAGGGGGCAAAGGGAAAGGAGGGAGAGAGAGAGAGAGACAGAGAAAGAGAGGTAGAGAGAGAGGGAGAAAGTAATCCTTCAGAAATTCTACCAAAAAAAAAAGAAAGAAAGAAAGAAAGAAAGACCAGGTTCAATGTCATCTGTAGTGCAACATATTGGAATATAAATCAGTATCTCAGTCCCTAGATATTTTAACACAATGAATAACTCATCTAAGGCAAGGCATATTTAATAGAAAAGGCCCAAACTGAAGCACCGCAGTAATTTAGAACGAACATAAACAGCTTCTGATATTAGGATCATTGAGTGTGATGTGTTTTGGGAAAACAGCTCTCTCCGTTTTTGACAAATACCACATCTGAGATGACATCTGAATAATTAATATATTTAGCCTCCATAATACATTTTCAGAAGGAATGTGTTACCCTGAATACAAATTTTCAAATAGCAAACAGCACTTCTTGTTGTCACCTATTTAGCCAGCTGTGCTGCTGTGCAGGCAAAAGCAAACATGTAACAGATGTTCCTAGAACTTTAAGCATGAGGCAATTTCAAACATTGCTACATTGGTTAGGGATGAAAGGTGTCTGCACTGGAAAACAGATTAGTTTATCCATTAAGAGTAGTAGATAATGGAATAAAATCCACCACCTGCTAGTTATGTGATCTTGAGCTAACTTAACTTTCCAAGCCTCAGTCTTCTCATCTATAAAATGAGAAATTATCTGTATGAATAGTATGTACTTCCTAAGAGTACATACTATTAATAACACATATACCTGGCACAGGGTAAATGTTCAATAGATGTTACCTATTTATTATTTCACTTTTTTAATATAAATTTATTTATTTTGGGCTGCGTTTGGTCTTCATTGCTGTGTGAGGGCTTTCTCTAGTTGCAGCAAGCGGGGGCTGCCCTTCGTTGTGGTGCATGTGTTTCTCATTGCAGTGGCTTCTCTTGTTGCGGAGCACGGGCTCTAGACATGCCTGCTTCAGTAGTTGCGGCATGTGGGCTCAGTAGTTGTGGCGCACGGGCTTAGTTGCTCCGCGGCATGTGGGATCTTCCTGGACCAGGGCTCGAACCCGTGTCCCCTACATTGGCAGGCGGATTCTTAACCACTGCGCCACCAGGGAAGTCCTATTATTGCACTTTCTGAATTGTGTATGTAAGAGCTTTAGACAGGAAGGAAATGATGTGAAGAAAGCAAGTTGGTTTGGTGCAGTGGTTCTATAGAGCTGCTGCTTGGTGGAAGAAGAAGGAGGAGAAGGGGGGAGGGGCGGAGGAGTGTGAGTGAAGTTCAACTTTTACCCTCTACATACGGGATTTCTGTGCAAGATTTCAATTAAAAAATAAATACTGCTATTTTAAAATAATTTAAAATAAGTGCTAGTGGGTAGAGCCTTTGATTGCAATTCTGTACATTATATATCTATGATAAAACTCTTATAAAACTTGGGATAAAAGGACTTACGTAATATGACAAATGGCACCTACAAAAAAATCTACAGCAACTATATACTTAACAGTAAAATGTTCAAAGATTTCCCTCTGAGATAAGAATGAGAAAGGGATGTCTGCTCTCCACTCAATATTGTACTAGTCAGTGCAGTAAAGCCAGGAAAAAGAAATAAAAGTTATAAAGATTGGAAAGGAAACAATATAGGTGTGATTAATTTCAAATAATATCATTGTAAACATAAAAATTCGATATAGTCCATAGATAAATTAGATTTAATAAAATCTCATTAAAATTGAGGGTACAAAATCAATATACAAGACTCAATTCTATTTCTATACCCTAGCAACAAATAGAAAATAAGTTTTTAAAAAGACATAATTTTCTACACTTTCAAAATATCAAATATGTGGTAGTAAATCAAGCAAATGAAATGTTACTGAGATAAATTTTTAAAAAGCAAAATAAACAAAGGGATATAACATGTTCTTAGATCAGAAGACTCAAAGTTGAAAGGTTGTCAGTTCTTCCTAAACTGACTTCCGGTTCAACGTAATCTCAGCCAAAATCTCACAGGAATTTTGTGACTTGAGAAGGTAATACTAAAATTTACATGAAAATGCAAATGGCTAAGAATAGTCAAAAACCATTGAAGAAGAAGAAGATAGGAGCACTTGCTTTACTGATATCAAGACTTGTTATAGTAACAAAGACAGTAAGTTATCAGTACAAGAATAGAGAAATACAGAGTCCAGAAAGAGACCCATACGCTTTTGGACACTTGCTTTCTGTAAAAGGTGGCCCTGCAGAGAAGCAGAGGAAAGACAGTATTTTCAATGATGCGTACCCTGTTAGGAAAAAATAAAACTTGACTCCTATTTCACACAATAATACAAAAATTAATTCCACATAATTTGGTTCTAAATGTAAAAGGCAAAAAGGTAGAGTTTCTAGACAGTACCTGAGGAGATTATAACTTTGGGCAGGGAAATGTTTCCTAAACAGAACATTTAAAAGCATTATCCATTAAGGAAAAGTTTGATAAATTGGACTAAATAAACGATTGCCAAAAGATACCATTAAGAGAGCGAAAATGCAAGCTACAGGGTGGGAGAGAATATTGCTACAAAGTGGTCATATCCAAGATATGTTAAAAAAAAACCTCCCATAAATCAATTATCTCCATGAAAAAAAATGGCCAGGAGACTTGAAAAGTCACTTCACAGAAAAGGATATACAAATGGCCAGTGACATATGAAAAATATGCTCAAACTCATTAATAACCAAAGAAATCCAAATTAAAACCTTAAAGAGGGGCTTCCCTGGTGGCGCAGTGGTTGAGAGTCCGCCTGCCGGTGCGGGGCGCACGGGTTCGTGCCCCGGTCCGGGAAGATCCCACATGCCGCGGAGCGGCTGGGCCCGTGAGCCATGGCCGCTGAGCCTGCGCGTCCGGAGCCTGTGCTCC
>NW_006777033.1:246901-269024 GCF_000442215.2 Lipotes vexillifer | reverse complement strand
AAAAAAAAAAAAAAAAAAAAAAAAAAAAAAAAAAAAAAACCTTAAAGAGATACTACTACACATTTAAATATAGCTTAAATTAAAATAATTCACAGTACTAAGTTTTGACAAGGATGTGGAGCTAAGAAATCTCATCTGCTGCTGGTGGGAGTGTACAATGGTATAAATATGGAAAATATTTGGCATTAAAGCTAGGCATGCACAGGGACTTCCCTGGTGGGGAAGCAATGAAGCCCGGAGCAATGAAGCCCGTGGACAGAGCAATGAAGCCCGTGGGCTGCAACTACTAAGCCTGTGCTCTAGAGCCCGTGAGCCACAACTACTGAGCCCACATGCCACTACTACTGAAGCCTGTGCGCCTAGAGCCCATGTTCTGCAATAAGAGAAGCCACCGCAATGAGAAGCCTGTGCACCGCAACAAAGAGTAGTTCCCACTCGCTGCAACTAGAGAAAGCCCGCGCATGGCAACAAAGACCCAACACAGCCATAAATAAATAAGTTTAAAAAAATAAGCTAAGCATGCGCAGAATCCTATGACCCAGTAATTCCACTCTTAGATATATGTCTAACAGAAATTAATCAAGTCATGTACTAGAATGTTTATAGCAACATATTTATGATATCTGAAAACTGGAAATAACATAATGCCCATCAACAATGGAATATATAAAGTGTGGTATGTACATACTGTGGAATACTACACAGAAATAGATACATGAAGCAATATGAATGAATCTTTCTATTTTTTAATAAATTTACTTATTTGTTTATTTATTTTTGGCTGCATTGGGTCTTCATTGCTGCACATGGGCTTCTACTCTTTGTTGCAGTGCATGGGCTTCTCTTGTTGTGGAACACAGGCTCTAAAGCACACAGGCTTCAGTAGCTGTGGCACGCGGGCTCAGTAGTTGTGGCTCACAGGCTCAGCAGTTACGGTGTATGGGCTTAGTTGCTCTGCAGCATGTGGGATCTTCCCAGACCAGGGCTCAAACCCGTGTCCCCTGCATTAGCAGGCGGATTCTTAACCACTGTGCCATGAGGGAAGTCCACAAATGAATCTTACAAACATAATGATGAACAAGAAAAGTAATACACTGATTACGTACTGCATGATTCTGTTTACCTAAATGTCAATGAAAATTAATCAGTTGATCTAAGAAAAAAATGGAAAATTTTATTCGAGCCAAATTTGAGGATTATTATCTGGGAAGAGCATCTCAGAAAGCTCTGAGAACTGTTCTGCCTGTTAGAAGTCAAGACACAGTTATATAACTGTCTTGAGACGGAGGGTTGTACATCAAATGATGTATTATTGACAGTTTACATCATCCATATCTAAGCACCGTTGTGGTGGGTCATGTGACCCCTTACAAGATCAAGAAGGAATGTTATCTTTTAAGGAGTTGTCTTGTTGGTGCTAGGAGAATGTTGCTGTTTAGAGCAGGTATTCCTGCTTATGATGGAGGTCTGGTTGATGCATGATGCAGACACACCATGCACAGTGGGGGAAGTGAGGAGGCCAAAGGGCAGAGAAGAATTTTTATGTTTAAATTTTTCTTGTCTTGCCATAAAATATGAAATTTATTTCACATAAAGTTTAAATAGGCATAGGTAAACTGTGGTGTTAAAGTCAAGAGATTACTTTGGGGGATACAGGAGGGAGTACTGATTGGGAAGGAGTATAAGAGGGGCTTCTAAGGTGTTAGCAATACTCACTGTTTTTTTTTTTTTTGGCTGCACCATGCAGCTTGCGGAATCTTAGTTCCTGGACCAGGGATCAAACCCAGGCCCCTGGCAGTGAAAGCACGGAGTCCTAACCACTGGACTGCCAAGGAATTCCCTATTTTCACTTTTAAAAGTTAACAATTTAAAAAGTGGGGCTTCCCTGGTGGCGCAGTGGTTAAGAATCCACCTGCCAATGCAGGGGACACGGGTTCGAGCCCTGGTCCAGGAAGATCCCACATGCCACGGAGCAACTAAGCCCATGCGCCACAACTACCGAGCCTGTGCGCCTAGTGCCCGTGCTCTGCAACAACAGAAGCCGCCGCAATGAGAAGTCTGCGCACCGCAATGAAGAGTAGCCCCCGCTCACCACAACTAGAGAAAGCCCGTGCGCAGCAACGAAGACCCAACGCAGCCAAAAATAAATTAAATAAATAAATAAATTTAAGTAAATAAATAAATAAAAAATTTAAAAGTCAAGTAGCTCAATTGTGAAAAGGCATAGAGAGCTAAGAGTAGTAGGAGAGACTTGAACGTGTGTAAATGTGGAGGAGGCAGCCTTCTTTGCATGGTGAGCAGCACCTCAGTCTCATAAATGCTGCTGAAAAGGAAACTGCAGACACAGGCTGAAGATAGCACAGGAGAGAAAGAACAATGAATGGATTAAGAAAACCACTTCCCTTTAGAGACACATTGTTCTCATAGTTTCCCTCCCAGGTCCTATATAAGAAACCACCTCCAGCAGTTGAAATAATCAAGTCTTTTACATTAACATGTAACCCTATCGTTCTAGAGTTGGATGTACCATTAGAAGTCATACGTTCTAAGTCCTCAACCAGATGCACAAAAAGACTGACAGCAGTTTAACTGTTAGCATTCCACACGCTTCAACTGGACTATGGAGTAAATCTACCATGTAAGTTAAGAGTCAGATTGCGAGGCTGGGGAGATTTCCGTCTCCTGAAATCTCACATCTCAGTTTGGCTTAGGCCTGAATTGTTTCACTTTGAAGGAGATATTTTGCCTCGAGCTTTAGGCCATGTAAGAGTGGAGAATCTTAAATCCTCAGAAGTTGTTCTGAGGAGGGCGGGTCACCTAGGGTAGGGTGACCAACTGTCTTGGTTTGCAGAGGACTGAGGGGATGTTAGGGCAGTCCCTCTAGATGGGGCTGGAATCATCTAAAGACTCACTGATTGGGGCTTCCCTGGTGGCGCAGTGGTTGGGAGTCCGCCTGCCGATGCGGGGGGCGCGGGTTCCTGCCCCGGTCCGGGAGGATCCCGCATGCCGCGGAGCGGCTGGGCCCGTGAGCCATGGCCGCTGAGCCTGCGCATCCGGAGCCTGTGCTCCGCGGCGGGAGAGGCCACGGCGGTGAGAGGCCCGCGTACCGCAAAATAAATAAATAAAAGTTTAAAAAAAAAAAAAAAAGACTCACTGATTACGTCTGGTGGTTAATGCTGACTATTGTCTGGGAGTTTAGCTGGAGTTATCAACTGGAATACCTTCACATGAACTCTCCATGTGGCTGCTGGGGCATCCTCACAGTATGACAGCTGGGTTCCAAGAACAAGCATCCCAAAGAGAACCAGGCAGAGTTGTGTCATCTTTTATGGTCTAGCTTCAGAAGTTGCCTCACATCACCCAGTCGCTCAAATTCAAGGGGAAGAAAGGAAAATCACTCTCTCAGATCCTTCTCACAGTCTTCCACTTCTAATAAGTCCATTTCTAGCCTGTGGGTTCTACAGGGTGTTTTTTTTCCCTTTGATTTTTAAACATAGATTGGAATTCCTAAATGATGGCAAAGAGTGAGAGCAATGTGGCTCGCAAGGTCATCTGTTCACAGTTCAGGTATACTTCATTTATTTATTTATTTAAAAGAATTTTATTTTATTTTATTTCATTTCATTTTGGCTGCGTCAGGTCTTAGTTGTGGCAGGCGGGATAGTCATTGAGGCATGCGGGCTCTTTGTTGCGGTGCATGGGCTTCTCTCTAGTTGTGGCCTGTGGGCTCCAGAGTGGGTGGGATCTGCAGTTTGCAGCACACAGGCTCTCTAGTTGAGGTGCATGACCTCAGCAGTTGTGGCGCACGGGCTTAGTTGCCCTGCAGCATGTGGAATCTTAGTTCCCTGACAAGGGGTCGAACCCACGTCCCCTGCATTGTAAGGTCGATTCTTTACCACTGGACCACCAGGGAAATCCCCAGGTGTATTTTATAACTTTGGATGACTTTATATGAATGCAGAGTGGGAGCTGACCACCTAATGTGGTAAAAAGACAATCAGTTTAGGAGTTAGAAATTCTGTCTCCTTCTGCTGGCATCTCCATTGATTTATCTTGTGACACCTTGTGACGTTGTATCTCAGGTGCCTCATTTTTGAAATGAAAGTGATAGCAATGCTTGACCTATTCACTTGACAGCTGGAGGATCAAACAAGGTAAGTATGACAAAATGCTGTGGAAATATAAGGTTTTACAGTACTATATGAAAGTGTCAAGTTTAGCATCTCTTGTCTTCAGACAGGCTTAGTGCAGAAGCGAAAACAGGAACAGCCTTGGATGGGAATGCAGTATAGATGACCTTTGAGGCCCTGTCAGAGGCCCTGCAATTAAGACCCTGAACCAACAAATTACTTATGCCTGACTTATGAATTAAAACTTTTTTGACAAAGTGTGAGCCAACTAACAAATGACAAAGCTGTGTTCAGTATATTAATACAGGGGTGGAGTAAAGATGGCAGTGTGGGCACACACCGAATTAGCATCTCCCCACAACTAGGGCACCTGCCAGGTGCTGGTGGGGGACCCTGATCCCCAACGAGACAGGAGGAACCCACAAGTGAACCAGTAGGATGTGGGGGGACTGGGGGGAGAGGAGAAGTGGAGGCCAGACAGTATTGGCACCCCTAAGGCTGGGCAGATTAGGAGAGGCAGGCGAGAGAGGCACTCTGGGAGGAGTGGGAAGGAGCAGAGGGCATTTGCCCCACCCACTCAAGCCCAGGAAGCCTGCTGGGCTCCCAGGTGAGGTCCCCCTGCCCTCTGAGACCAGGGGTGGGGGGCACGCCTGGGCCCCTTCTGTTCTGTTGAGCCTAAGCCCCAGCCCCCACAGCCCCCAGGGCCTTTTCCAGCCCTGTGGGTCCTAAGCATAGGCCCCACCCACTACCCAAACCTCGCCTTTGCTTAGGTCCCACCCTCCACATCCAAGGCCTTGTGCCCCCAGATTTTTTTCTTTTCCCTCCTCCTCTTTTTTTTACTATTGTGGTACTGTTGTACCTTCCAGTTGTTGATTCATCTATATTTTTATATTCTTTCTAACATATCTGCTAGTTTCCTAGTCTAATTTTATTTTTAACTCTGTTATTGTTCTTTATTTTTTTTTGCCACCCCATGAGGCTTGTGGGGTCTTGGTTCATGAGCCAGATGTTGGGCCGAAGCTCCTGCAGTGGGAGCTCTGAGTCCAAACCACTGGACTAACAGAGAACCTCAGACCCCAGGGAATATTCACAGAGTGAGGTTTCATGGAGGTCCTCATCTCAGCACCAAGACCCAGCTCTACCCAACAGCCTACAAACTCCAGTGTTTGAAGCCTCAGGGTAGACAACCAGTAAGACAGCAACACAATCCCACTCATAAAAAAAGAAAAAAAATGAGATGGCAAATATATGTCACAGATGAAGGAGCAAGGTAAAAACCTACAAGACCAAATCAATGAAGAGGAAATAGGCAATCTACGTGAAAAAGAATTCAGAGTAATGATAGTAAAGATGATCCAGAATCTTGGAAATAGAATGGAGGCACTGATTGAGAAAATACAAGAAATGTTTAACAAAGATCTAGAAGGACTAAAGAACAAACAAACAGAGATGAACAACACAATAACTGAAATGAAAAATACACTAGAAGGAATCAGTAACAGAATACCTGAGGCAGAAGAACGAATAAGTGAGCTGGAAGACAAAATGGTGGAAATAACTGCTGAGGAGCAGAATAAAGAAAAAAGAATGAAAGGAATTGAAGACAATCTCAGAGACCTCTGGGACAACACTAAACGCACCAACATTCAAATTATAAGGGTCCCAGAAGAAGAGAAAAAGAAAGTGTCTGAGAAAATATTTGAAGAGATTATAGTCGAAAACTTCCCTAACATGGGAAAGGAAATAATCAATCAAGTCCAGGAAGCACAGACAGTCCCATACAGGATAAACCCCAGGAAAAACAGCCCAAGACACATATTAATCAAACTAACAGAAATTAAATTCAAAGAAAAAATATTAAAAGCAGCAAAGAAAAAACAAAAAATAACATACAAAGGAATCCCCATAAGGTTATCAGCTGATTTTTCAGCAGAAACTCTGCAGGCCAGAAGGGAGTGGCAGGATATACTTAAAGTGATGAAAGAGGGCTTCCCTTGTGGTGTAGTGCTTAAGAATCTGCCTGCCAATGCAGGGGACACGAGTTCAAGCCCTGGTCCAGGAAGATCCCACATGCCGCAGAGCAACTAAGTCCATGCGCCACAACTACTGAGCCTGCGCTCTAGAGCCCACGCACCACCACTGCTGAAGCCTGCACACCTAGAGCCCATGCTCCACAACAAGAGAAGCCACCACAATGAGAAGGCCGCACACTGCAATGAAGAGTAGCCCCCACTCGCCGCAACTAGAGAAAGCTTGTGCACAGCGATGAAGACCCAATGCGGCCAAAAATAAATAAATAAATAAATAAATATTTTTATTTAAAAACAAAAAAAGTGATGAAAGAGAAAAACCTACAACCAAGATTACTCCACCCAGCAAGGACCTCATTCAGATTCAACAGAGAAATCAAAAGCTTTTCAGACAAGAAAAAGCTAAGAGAATTCAGCACCATGAAACCAGCTTTACAACAAATGCTAAAGGAACTTCTCTAAGTGGAAAACACAGAGAAGAAAAAGACCCACAAAAACAAACCCAAAACAATTAAGAAAATGGTAATAGGAACATACATATCGATAATCACCTTGAATGTAAATGAATTAAATGCCCCAACCAAAAGACACAGAGTGGCTGAATGGATACAAAAACAAGACCCATATATATGCTGTCTACAATAGACCCACTTCAGACCTAGGGAAACATACAGACTGAAAGTGAAGGGATGGAAAAAGATATTCCATGCAAATGGAAATCAAAAGAAAGCTGGAGTAGCAATACTCATATCAGATAAAATAGACTTTAAAATGAAGACTGTTACAAGAGATAAGGAGGGACACTACATAATGATCAAAGGATCAACCCAAGAAGAAGATATAACAATTATAAATGTTTATGCACCCAACATAGGAGCACCTCAATACGTATGGCAAATGCTAACAACCATGAAAGGAGAAATCGGCAGTAACGCAATAATAGTAGGGGACTTCAACACCCCACTTACACCACTTACACCAATGGATAGATCATCCAAACTGAAAATAAATAAGGAAACAGAAGCTTTAAATGACACAATAGGCCAGATAGATTTAATTGATATTTATAGAACATTCCACCAAAAAGTGGCAGAATACACTTTCCCCTCAAGTGCACATGGAACATTCTCCAGGATAGATCATATCTGGGGTCACAAATCAAGCCACGGAAAATTTAAGAAAATTGAAATCATATGAAGCATCTTTTTTGACCACAATGTTATGAAATTGGAAATCAATTACAGGAAAAAAATCTGTAAAATACACAAATACATGGAGGCTAAACAATGCATTACTAAATAACCAAGAGATCACTGAAGAAATCAAAGAAGAAATTTAAAAAACATAGAAACAAATGACAACGAAAACACAATGACCCAAAACCTATGGGATGCAGCAAAAGCAGTTCTAAGACAGAAGTTTATGGCAATTCAATCTCACCTCAAGAAATAAACATCTCAAATAAAGAATGTAACCCTACACTTAAAACAACTAGAGAAAGAAGAACAAAGAAAACCCAAAGTCAGTAGAAGGAAAGAAATCATAAAGATCAGAGCAGAAATAAATGAAATAGAAATGAAGAAAACAGTAGCAAAGATCAATAAAATTAAAAGCTGGTTCTTTGAGAAGATAAACAAAATTGATAAACCCTTAGCCAGACTCATCAAAAAAAGAAGGGAGAGGGCACAAATCAATAAAATTAGAAATGAAAAAGGAGAAATCACAACTGACATTGCAGAAATACAAAAGATTATAAGAGACTACTACAAACAACTATATGCCAAAAAATTGGACAACCACGAAGAAATGGACAAATTCTTGGAAGGTACAATTTTCCAAGACTGAACCAGGAAAAATGAGAAAATATAAACAGACCTATCACAAGTAATGAAATTGAAAGCATAATTTAAAATCTTCCAACAAACAAAAATCCAGGACCAGATGGCTTCACAGGTGAATTCTATCAAACATTTAGAGAACAGGGCTTCCCTGGTGGCGCAGTGGTTGAGAGTCCGCCTGCCGACGCAGGGGACACGGGTTCATGCCCTGGTCCGGGAAGATCCCACATGCCGCGGAGCGGCTGGGCCCGTGAGCCATGGTCACTGAGCCTGCGCGTCTGGAGCCTGTGCTCCGCAAGGGGAGAGGCCACAACAGTGAGAGGCCCGCGTACCGCAAAAAATAATAATAATAATAAAAGAGAAGTGAAATCTTCCAAATTGATATTGAGTCTAGTAAAGAAGTTACAGATTGAAGAGGTGATAACCACCTTGATGGGTAATGAATTTGATTTCATTTCTGTTCCTGACAAGTTTGTGAACAGCTTACAGTTGTCTGAAAAGTAATTTGTTATACAGTTATCCCTCACTTTTGGAAAGTTTGCCTTATGCAACTTAGTACCCATTTTTGTTAACAGAGAAATACGAACAATTTCGTTTTACAAAAAAAAAAGGCAAAAAGTGAGAATAGTATTCAACGTTTGCTTTGCAGCAAGCAGTTATAGAGGCAGCGCACCCCAAGCAGCTAGAGTGGTACCACCGAGCTCCTTCCCAGGAGCTTACACTCAGCATCTCAGCATCAAGCCGCCCTAGCTTTGAACTGTATCTGTGAGCATTCTTGCTTTCTCTCCATTTATTTTGTGCATCCGTTAGTGAGATGTGAACTAAGGTAATTGCTTCTTCACTTTATGCCATTTCTATTTAGGAAAAGTTTCATAGGAAAGCTGTGCTTTTGGATAGCGAGGGAAATGTGTACACGGTAAGTAAATTAATGTTTGTTTTATGGTTGCTTGGCTAAAAAGACGCTCTGGGTCTCAGCTTCCTGTATAGGCTTTGAAGCCTTTTCACCTGGCTTCTCTCCCTGAATTGTCTCAGTCCTCCCAAGGTTTCAAATTATCACCTTTACATGGATGTGCCCCTCTCTGTCACTAATTTCATCCACTCTCTGAGCTCCAGACTCATATCACAAATGGCCTACTGATTATAGTGGGACCAACTGTCCCATTTTGCCCAGGAAAGAGGGGATTTCTAGGACATGGATTTTCAGTGCTAAAACTGGGCAAGACCCAAGCAATCTAGGACAAGTTGGTCAACTTACTACTAAATAACTCTAGTCACCTCTGAGGCACCTTATACTCAACATATCCAATATTCATTGACCATCTTCATCTTCCACATGATTCCTCCCAGTATCCTTTCTAGCAATGGGCAGCACCACTGTCTACACCGACTGCCATGTTAGAAACCTTGGAGTCATCACAAATCCTTCTCATTTACCTCTCACACCAAATCAGTTGAGTCCTCTGTATGGCTCTTTTGAAAACTATGTCTTTTTAGTTGGTTTAACTTCATCATCTCTTGCATGGACTCTTGCAAAGGCCTCCTGTTATGAAATGAAATGATAGTTAAAATATTCCCCCCCCAGCACGTGTCTCATTACTTGTGTTCTTTGTACTCTGTGTTTATTAATAAAAATTATTAATATATCTTAATTTCAATGAAAGGTTGAAGAAATGTTCCAGAGTAAGGAGACATGTCAGAATCCTAGATTGGGGGGAGGGGGAGTTGCTATTAAGGATGATATTGGGACAATCAGTGAAAAGCAAATATGGAGCATATATTAGATAATAGTATTTTATCAATATTAAATTTCTTGAGTTAGATCATCACTCTGCAGTTTTACATCTGAATGTTCTTGTTCTTAAGATTCACTATCTGTTGGGGGGGGGATAAATTAGGAGTTTGGGATTAAAATATACACACTACTACATGGAGTAAATAACCAACAAGGACTTACTGTATAGCACAGGGAACTACATCAATATCTTGTAATTATCTATAATGGAAAAGAATCTAAAAAAGTATATATAGATAGATAGATCTGAATCACTTTGCTGTATACCTGAAACTAACAGAACATTGTAAATCAACAATATTTCAATAAACGTTAAAAAAAGTTTCCTATCTAGGTGACAGGTCATGATCTCACCAACTTTCATATTTTCAGCAAAAAAATTTTTTTTAATTAGAATAAGAAAGGAATAAAATTAAAAAGGTATCTTAGGTGTGTGTAAGTACTTGGCAACATTGGTGGAACATTAACTAATCACAAACTACTCAGTGCCCAAATGTCTCGTGTCAGGCAGTGTGTTCAAAAGTCCTATTCATGGCAAATGCAATGAAGATCTGAGGTCTAGTGCCGGGTCGACGTAAGTTGTAAAATCAAAGGCATTCCAGAAGACTCTTTCTAGCCTAAATGAGGAAGTTGGGGGTCCCATGAGTCAAAGTTCTGTGGAAGAACAAAGAAGTTTGCCAACCAAGTGCTTACCAAAGTAAAGCTTAGAGGGAATCCAATAAAGACAGAAGCACCAGATGTGGTTTGTTGCAACACAGCCTTCCGCTTTCTATTGCAACCATTGTCTATTGCAAGCCAGCCCTCTTGTTTTCTGAATCTTTTCGCAACTCTGACATTAAGAAGTGTCTTGAAAGGGTAAATCTATAGTATAGGGTCAACTGGCTTTATGACTTAAAGAAACCAGATGGAACCTGACCTTGCTAATAATATATAACCCCCAAGTCATTGAACCTGTGACTAGAGACCAGGTAACATTCAGGCAATGGGGCTGACCCATGAGAAAAGTGCCTGTTTTGTGAACTTGAGGCCTCCAACAACTTCCTACACAGAGAGTCACTTCCCAAGGTGTGGGACTGGAATGACAATGTATTTTCCTGACACTGCATTTGAGTTTCTGTAAAGCCCAACTTCTTAGTTTAAATGTTCTGCTGCCACGTCTAGACTCTGAACAACCTGGCCCTGAACTCTGTCCTATGTCCAACGTCTATGCCTGCTATTCCTGCAAACATAGCTTAATTTTTAGCTATATCTAAATCACCTGCTCAACAGTTACTTCCTACTGCCCTTTTATGCCTCCATACCTTTGCTCACGTGTTGCTTCTACTCGGATCACCCTTATCCACCAGGTATGCAAGAAACCTCACCTTGCTTGAAATTTATCCCAAATGTCTTCTGCTCTTTGAAATCTTTACTAAACTCTTTTCTCATTCTTCCAAGCAGAGGTTGACTCTCTCATGCAGAACTTTACACAGACTTTTATTATAATTTTTATTTTGTATTTTGTATGATTGTTAGTTTTCGTGTCTGTCTCCTTTGGTAACTCCTTCAATGCCAAAACTAGGTCATATCAATTGTTTGGGTCGTTTCCATTCCTCTCCTGTAGGCACGTTTAACCCCTCATAGCTTTGTCCTTATACAATGCCAGCCTTCCAGTGTCTTGTTCTGCCCACTTCCCAACACCCACACCAGCCCTTTCCAGGGAATTTGTTCCCTTCCTATCCAGGTCTTGTGCTTTGCTAGTTACTGACCTCCATACACTTAGAGTGAGGGAGGAGTAAGACTAACTCCATCACCCCAGGGCAGAATGCTGGCGGGTAGCCAGGAGCCTCCTTGGCGTGGTACTTTCCTTTAGCAGTCACTCAGTCTGACAGTGCTTCCGGTTCACTGACCAGGTGTCTGTGGTACTTAGCATCCAGGCTGGTATTATTAGAGCAGATCAGATACTTTCGGTGTGGGATGGACCCCCTCTGTTAGATGAAGCTATAAACAAGGGCAGGGATGCAAATAGAAGTGGAAACCGGAGATAAAAGGCCATTGTGTTAATTGGTTTGATTGCTGAGTATGTACAAAGCAATGAGTGACTGGAAGAGACAAAAGCCACACCAGGCCCCCACCTGCTGCATGTTGCTCATTGGACTAGCCTTGTCCCTCTCTCTTTCTCCCTCTTGCAGTCACTTGGAGGGTGGTCCATGAACCTTATGCAGCTTGAGTTTTCTCCAGTAATAGATGAAAGGGTGGAGTCTTATGGAGTGGAAAATACTGGGATATATGCCATGGTTACAGTTAAAGGAGTGTCTGGATGGGGGAGTAAACTGTACAGCCATTCTGCCATGGGTATATGGATAGCCAGTTTTCTTGACAATAGGTGGAGTAAAAGAATAATCAATTCTTACAGTATACTAAGCTTTTGCATTCATGGTCTGATCGAATCCTCCAAACAGTCCAATGAACCGTGTATTATTATGATTTCACAGATGTGGAAAGTAAATCTTAGGTCAATTTATTAATTAGTCTAAAAGCAAATTAGTGAGAGAGTCAACATTGAAATTCTGATTCATCTAACTCCAAAACCCCCAGACACATATCCAAAACACAGTTCATTTATTTATTCAAAAGATATTTATTGTGCTCCCACTGGAGGCAGGCACACACTGGGGATTTAATAATAAGGTAAAACAACAAAAACATGCATGTGCAGATGAAGCTTACAGCCTAGTGGAAGAATACATATTAATCAAATCGTCACACAAATAAATATAAAATTACATTTATGAATAGTACTATGAGGGAAAAATCCATGGCGCCATAAGAGTGTGTAATAAGAATCTAACCTAACAGAGTAGATACCTCTCTTCACCCGGCCAACATTCCCTCTTTTCCTAGAAACTGCCCTTCAGTTTTCCTCTGGAGGGCTACCCCTTCCCTATCCTCTGACTGTGTAGTTCAGGCGAGGCTAACCCCACCACTGCCTTCACTGAAGGTCACATAACCCAGTACTGACTAACAAAAGCACAGGCATATCTCAATTTATTGTGTGTCACTTTGCGGCGCTTCCAGATATTGCATTTTTTACAAATTGAAGGCTTGTGGCAACCCAGCATTGTCAAGCAATTGTTAGCATTTTTCATCAATAAAGTATTTTTAAATTAAGGTATGTACAGTTTTTTAGACATAATGCTATTGTACACTTAATAGACTACAGTATGGTGTAAACACAATTTTTATATGCAGTAAGAAACCAAAAAATTCATGACTTGCTTTATTGTAATATTCACTTTATTGTGGAGGTGTGGAACTGAACCCACAATATCTTTGAGGTATGCCTGTACTGCACCTCCATGACCACAGTGATTGGTTCAAGAATGCTTCATGTGCCTCAGGCCAGATCAATGAGAGCTCTGGGACTTTTCCTGGAGCCATTGAGAATGAGATGCACTTCTTCAATTGACCAGCAGGGCTAAAACAAGACACTTGGGGATGCCGGTGGCCACAACACGAGGAGAGCAACCTGAGACATGAGGCCGTAACCTGAGGATGAAGCTAACAGAGGAGAGCAGAGCCAAGAAACTGACATTCCAAAGATATTAAACACATGGACCCAGCCTCATATCAACTACCAATAAACCAATAAACATTCTAGTGATGTGAGCCAGCTCATTCCCCTCTTCCTGATTAAGCCAGTATCTTTTTTTTTTCTTTTAGAAGCAAAGGTCATGTAAACACCTCAACTTTTTTTTTTTTTTTTTTTTTGGCTTGGGTTGGTCTTTCTAGTTGCGGCGAGCAGGGACTACTCTTCCTTGCGGTGCACAGGCTTATTATGATGGCTTCTCTTGTCACGGAGGACGGGCTCTAGGGGGCTGTAGAGCGCAGGCTCAGTAGTTGTGACGCACGGGCTTAGTTGCTCCGTGGCATGTGGGATCTTCCTGGACCAGGGCTCGAACCCATGTGCCCCACATTGGCAGGCAGATTCTTAACCACTGTGCCACCACGGAAGCCCTTAAGCCAGTTTCATTGAGTGATTGACTTCTTTCTTTCCCTTTCCTCCTTTCTTTCCTCCTTCCTTCCTTTCTTTCTTTCTTTTTTTCTTTCTTTCTTTCTCTCTTTCTTTCTTTCTTTTTTCTCCTTTCTTTCTCTCTTTCTTTCTTTCCTTTTTCTCCTTTCTTTCTTTCTTACTTTCTTTTTTTTTTCTTTTTCTTTCTTTTTCTTTCTTTCTTTCTTGTCACTTGGAAGTGAAAGAGTAAAGAATCCTAACTGGGCAGTCAGGGATGGCTTCCCTGAGGAACTAAGGTGGTCTGAGATCTGAAAGAGAAAAAGGAGTTAATTGGGCAAAGAGAGGAGGGAAGAATGTCCCCATCAAAGGAAATACCAAGCTCTGGAGCCTTTAGTAAGGAAGGAGTCTGTGATTGAGAGAGATGGAGAGAAGGCCAGCATGGGTGGAATACGGTAAATGTAATGAAATGAAAATGGATGAAATTGGAAAAGCAGTTTCTTGTACCATGTTAAGGATTTTAATCTTTGGATTTAGAGCCAGAGGACACAAGTGAGGGTTTTTAAGCATCATGGGGGTAGGGTAGTGGTGATATTATCTGATTCATATATTTTTAAAAATCACTCGAATGTTATCTGGAGACTAGATTGCAGGGTATCAAGAGTAGAGTGAAGAGTGAAGGTATCATTTCATTTTTATGCCCTTCCCTCAATCCTCCCCCCCGACCCCTCAAAAAGGGTAGATACAGTGAAACAAACAAGAACACTATTGTGGTCTAAAGGGGCAGGCTGGACTTGGGAAGTGGCAGTGGAGATGGAAAACATATGGATTAATTTTAAAAGGGACTGGTGTAATAGAATTCATATTTTATGGCAAGATGAGAAAAATTTAAACATAACATTTTTCTTTGCCTGTTTGGGCCTTCTCCCTCCCCTTTAGTGTGCATCTGCATTAACCAGAGCTCCCTAGGAGATAACATTCCTTCTTAATCTCATCAAGGGTCACAACTCCTTAAGAGATAACCTTCCTTCTTAATCTTCTAAGAGGCCACGATGACCCATGACCCACTACCCCTTTGTACTGTAGACCTGGATTGTGTAAACTGTCAGTAATATGTCATTTAAGTTACAGCCCTCTGTCTCAAAAACTTATACAACTGTGCTTTGACCTCTAACAGGAGGAACAATTCTTGGAGGTTTCTGAGAGGCTGTTCTGGGTTATAATCCTCAGTTTGGCTTAAATACAATTTTCCATTTCTTAGACTGATTAATTTTTTCATCAACAGTACTGTTTACAAAGTTGTGGTTGTGGGGAAACCCACAAAGGATAGTTCCGTGATCACTGCTGGTGGCAGCCTGGATGCAGGTCCCTCAAGTGTAGAGATATATTTTTTTTAAGTGTAGAGATTTGAGGGGAGGGAGCATTAGCTGGAACGGAGAGGGGAAGAGTCATGTGAAGTTGGTCTCCCTTAGAAAAGAAGTGGTCTTTGGTGAGGAGCACAGCCAGCTAAGTCCAGCTCACGGGGAGGGAGCCAGGGGAATCAGTGCCCTGACCTCAGCTCATCCCTGTGTCCTCTTTGGGGATAACCAGTGGCTGAAGCCCAGTGGAAGACAGGCACAGAGCCCATGGTTCAGGCCTCACAGTTCTGCCTCCTGGGTCTTGAGCCGGGCAGGACGGGGTGGAGAGGGGATTGAGAGGGGCAAACACAGGGTCCGGCACAGGCCTCAAACCCTTTGTATGACCTGTGCTCTGAGGTTCACTGCGATTTGAGCACCACCTACCTCTCTTGCCTCTTCTCTAGCCTCTTGCCTGTAAAATGGGGATAACAGGGGATAACAGTGTCCAATTCATAACCGCTAATCATACGAGAAGCAAACCAGTTAACCTGTGTAAAGCATTCAACTTGCCATAGCTCTTGGGAACATTAAGCACTCTAACATATTATCAGCAAATCCTTCTGGGCATATTCTCTCTTTCTGAATATTTCTTTTTTCTTCCCAAATACACCAGGAACCAGGTTTTTTTTCTTTTTGTTTTGTTATGTTTCGTTTTGGTTGATATCATCACCATCGAGAACAGCGCCTGAAAGAATAGGTACGGAATAAACATTTATTCAGTGAATTAATGCTCACTGAGTATCTGTGCAGGCATTTAATCTGCATCATCTCAATTATTACAGCAATCCTATAAGGTAAATGTGATCCCCATTTTACAGATGAAGCTACTTGAGGCTCAGCATTGCTCAGCAATGCCCAAAACAGACCAAGGATTCAAGGTCAGGCCTGTCTTCCTCCAACACCTGTGCTCTTTGCCCTACACTGGTGGCCTCATGCAAGGAAGGCTTTCTGTGTAGAATGACTGCTGGCCAGTGGGGTGTCACCTCAACCCTCACTCTACTGTGAATCTCAAAGGATGGGTCTCCACTCACCAGAAGCCAGGTGACCGTATGCTCCTTACCTGCCAATAGGCTTTGGGGGCATAGGGTCTCTGTCTGAATTATCTTTGTGTCCCCACAGGTCACCCCATTTACTGGGTGCTAATTAATGTCTGCTGAATTAAATAATATAATAAAAGGTAGGCCGTCTTCCCCCACTCTTGCTGTTGCTGTTTCCAATGTACTTTGGTCATTCCTGGAGGCCTGGGGAGGTCGGCCTCCAACTCCCATCTAGAAGGGCCAGGGTTAACATTCATTAAGCAATTTCCTGGCCAGGCATTGCTCCAGGTGCTTTATAGGTAATAACTCATTTATTCATCTTGACAAATCTATAGAGTAAGGATTATCCTTATCCTTATTTTAAGTTTCAAGAAACGGAAGTTCAGAAGAGTTAAGTGAGCTTGTTCAAGGTCACACAGCTAGAGGATTTTGAATCCAAGCAGTCTGATCCAGACCCTGTACCCTTAAATGTTAATAATGAAGAACTGGGGCTTCCCTGGTGGTGCAGTGGTTGAGAGTCTGCCTGCCAATGCAGGGGACACGGGTTCGTGCCCCGGTCCGGGAAGATCCCACATGCCGCAGAGCGGCTGGGCCCGTGAGCCATGGCCACTGAGCCTACGCGTCCGGAGCCTGTGCTCCGCAACGGGAGAGGCCACAACAGTGAGAGGCCCGCGTACCGCAAAAAAATAATAATAATAATAATGAAGAACTTACAGTTTTGCGGTTGGCACCCTGACCTTTTTTGTGCCCTCCACCTCTTGCAGCTCTGTGGCCCCTCCTTCCTGGCCTTCAGCACTTCCCTGCTCACCCTTAGCCTACGGGGCCACCTTCATGTTATCTCTGCTCTTACTTACTGCTCACCGTTAAGAGCAAAACAAGGTGAAAGGATCTTGCCAGCGTCTTTGCTGCCCACTTGCTTGACGTAGATGAGTCTTCTTCCATATCTTTGTCGAGCACATTTAGAGATGAAGCTACTGAGAGGGAATTCACTTAACTTCTTTTTCCCCACAGAAGATGTTTGGCCTGGATGCTCCTGGTAACAAACCAAAACACAGACTTTCATGGCAAAGAGCTGCTGATTGAAGAAAATTGAGGAGAGAGACATAAAGCAAGCAGCACAAAGGCTAGAATGCTCTGTAAATTTTGCTGGGCACAATGTTAATTTTATTGAAATGATCGCTAACACACCAAGTTATTTCATGGAACTGAAACAGTAATAAATTCAATTTTAAATTCATGACACTAATTTACGTGCTTTTACAATTCAGTAATTACTACCTATTTTCCTACCCTTCGCCTTCATCTTTCCTCCCTTTCTCTTTCACTGAATTTCTATTACAAAATAAACATAATTAATGTGGATTTGACATTTCTGTTGTCTGTACGAACAGTAGTAAATTTACAAGAAAATAGTAGCTAGTTGACATGAAACCTTTTTCAGGTTGGGTTTCCCAGAAATTGACTCTCTGACAGAAGTTAGCATGTAATTTCCTTATTAGGGAATGCTCTCAGGATCAACACCCGAGGAAAGGAAGGTGGAAAGCAGGATTAGGAAATCTCGCTGAGATGCAGGCCCAGCAAAGACATCAGCTAGCCCCACAAAGTTATCCTGCAGACTGATGGCCCTTCAGAGTTGTCCAGAGTTGGGGAGAGAGAGTCAGCCTTTATGCTGCACATTTATTAGTCACTGGCTGCAGGCCAGCCCTGAAAGGACAGGTGATCTTAAGCGAGACAGTTTCGTTGAAGCCAGGCAATCACCAAAGAGGGCTGACAACTGAGGCCTGACTCCTCCCAACACTCCTAGCAGCTGGGGGAACAAATCCTTCATTTCCGAAAGGGCTCTAGGTGGTACATGACAGTGTCCACCACAGAAACAGTATAACTCACTGGTTTCCAAACTCTAAGAAAAGTCACATGGCTGCATCTCCCAAGGCACAACACATTTCTTCATTCAAGTCCAGTCAGCCATTACTTTTCAGGCCTATTGAGACCATGGCAGAAGCAAAGATCATAAGACAAGGCTCATTCATAAAGCAAAGGGAAACATTTATGACTAAGTGTAACACAAGGCCACTTCCTGAAGAGTCACAGTACAGGCAAGGCAACTTGCTGAGAACAGACGGGTAAAAGATAAAGACGGATTCTGAATAGAATTCTGGGCTTCTTCAAAAGATGAGTTTTTGGTAGGCAGAAATGAGGGTGGGGAAGGGTATTCCAGGAGAAGGAACAGAGTAAGCAAAGCCCTGGGGCGAATGAGAGAGCACATAAAGGGAATGGCCCTTCTGGCTTTGTCATCGAAGAATATGGTGTGAGTGAGTTCAGTTAGCGTGAGGATGGACTGAAGTGGAGAAAAGGTTATAAGGTAGGACATGGGCCTAATTACAGGGGTTTAGATGTCTTTAATTGTGTAACAGGCATGAATCTCAGCCCATAAACTCACGCCTGAAAGATATGTCACAATCCGTTACTTTTTATGAATGAATTTAATTATTTCTTCAAGATCTATCCTGCTGGGCTGATGAGAAATGAACCTCAGTCACTGTTTGCATTTCACCTAGATATATGCCAACCAAGAAAGCTCTAACAGAGTCAAAGCAGCAGGGGTGGAGTAGGGTCCTCTGGTCATTGGCTATCTCTGTACACAGGCCACGGTGGAGCTGGCCCTAGTTCCCATGCAAATAGCCCATACCAGTCCGGTGGCTCTGTGTGGTCCTGTCACACTCGACACATGGGACTCTGTAGATGATTTTATTCTGGCCCACATAGTGGCTAAAATTTTAGACATGAATTAATTGCAACATGTAACAATCATGAGATTTGTTTTACAACATCCAGATTTATTAATTTTTTTAATTGGGAGATATGGTTACTTGAGTTCCACATTCTCACCTGACAGCACTAGGCTGGATCTAAGTAGTGGCTTCATCCTTGAAAGCCCCTTCACTGATTAGTGGAACCTATCTGGCCCTGCAGTTATTTGAGTTTGCAGTCCCTGCCTTATGTGTCCCATGTGGTCTTTTCTCTTGGAAATCTTGCTGTATCCTCTGGAGGACGCTGTCTAGGAGCACCATGGGGCTCTCAGCTGCTCAAAAAACCCAAGAGACTTCCCTCTCTGCCCTGCAGTCTGGGAATCTCTCTGCAGTCTGGATGAAGGACCTTCTCACCTCTCAACGGCTTCATGCAAGCCCTTTGTCCTACACACCCTTTCCTTTCTACTTCTGGAAAACTCTCAGTTCCCTTGTGGGATTGAGATTTTGCAGATACAGACCAGGTGTCTGACAGGCTTGTGTTTTCTGCACTGTTAAAGAAGCAAAGAACCAGCTATTTGCTTGAATGAGGGAAGAGCAAGTGGAAAATGTGGGGAGAAATATGAAACTAATATCTCAAAATATTCTGAGTTGCACATATTATACAGTTTTTTGTCAGAAATAACTGTTTCTACTCATAATGTGCACCCCCAATGTTATTTTGAATAATAAAAATGTTTAGAAATGTTTAGATGATCCCAATTTTGTTGGCAGCATTAAATCACCAGAGTCAAGGCCCGTTTGAATGTATGCTCCATCAGGCCTAATCAAGGTATCAATTTCATCCACATCAATGTCATGAGGATTTTTCAAAGAGTGCTTGATCTAAGGCTTGCTGGCCTTGGAAGCCACAGGAAAAACCAGTGTTGTTCTCCATCTTCTTTGTGACCTAGTGTGTTCCTTGGCCCTCAAGCTTCCTTTGGAGTCACAGTGTGTTATACTCCAGGAAGACAAGTAACTATTGGGCCTTCCGGAGGCTGTGGCTGCCTTTCCACTTGCCTTCTTGGCCTTAAAAGTCTTTGCTCTTGCTTTCATATCATGAGAGTCAGGGTTCTCCTTCTTTGTCTGTAATGTCATCTTTGTATAAAAGTCAGAACTCATTTAAACTTCCATTAATGATGACTGATGGTCCTTGCTTTGTTTATAAGAAGTGCCCAGTGAGACAGACAGGTAGTGACTGGAGAACAGCCACATGTAATGGCAGAACTTTGCTGGGTTCACCACAATCTAGAGGTGAGTCCTCAAGTTCAAAAAGTCCACCTTTTTATAATATACCCAGAGAATCAGCTTCTAATTGTCCAGGAAATGTAGAAAAGGCTAAAACCAGCATCTCAGAGGTGTACCTGCCAAATGGAGAAGGTATTAATATTGCCTGGTCAGAATATTCTGTATCTTGAAAAAATATGTACGTGGGTAAAATCATAAGTTAACTGGTTGAATGTGGTATTAGAGCAAGGGAAATTATATGATTTTAATATCTACTGTGATCAAGCTGTAAAAAGACAGATATGCCTATCTATGAAAGAAAGATACACATATGTATGAAAGACAGACACACCTGTGTATGAAAGATAGGTCCACCTGTCTGCACTATGGGGATACTATCAGTGGCTAGTGTGTCCTCTTTGCTGCTCAGATATGGAGACATGGTACCAACTTTAGTCCCTGGGAAGGCAGAATAAATGCCCTCCCCAAAGATGGCTATATCCTAACCCCTGGAACCTATAAATACTTTGGGTTCTATGTAAAAGGGGAATTAAAGATAACAGATGGAATTAAGTTTGCTAATCAGCTGACCTTAAAAAAAAATGAGAGAGAGAGAGATTATTCTGGATTATCTGGGTGGGCCAATGTAGTCACAGAGCCCTTAAATGTGGAAGAGGCAGGTAGAAGTGTCCCAGTTAGAGTGATGCAAGGTGAGAAAGACTGGGATCCGTCATTGCTGGTTTTGAAAATAAAGGAAGGAGGGACTTCCCTAGTGGTCCAGTGGTTAAGAATCTGCCTTCTAATGCAGGGAACCCGGGTTTGATCCCTGGTTGGGGAACTAAGATCCCACATACTGTGGGGCAACTAAGTCCACACGCCACAACTACTGAGCCCAAGCACTCTAGAGAGAAGGGCCCACACTAGAGAGAAGCCTGTGTGCCGCAAGGAAAAGACGGATGCAGCCAAATAAAATTAATAAATAAATAAATATTCTTTTTAAAAAAAAGGAAGAAGCCACAAGCCAAGGACTGCAGGTAGCTTATAGAAACTGGAAAAGACAGGAAGTAGATTCTCCCATGGAGCCTCCAGAGGGAATGCAGCCCTGCTAAACATCTTGACTTTAGCCCAGCGAGACCCATTTGGGATTTCTGACCTCCAAAACTTTAAGAATAAATATGTGTTGTTTTAAGCCACTATGTTTATGGTAATTTGCTACAGCAGCAATAGAAAACAACACAGTCTCTCTAAACTCATCTTTTATACAGGCAATGAAAACCATTCTGTATAAGTTAAATCTTTCTTTAGAAAAAGATAAAGCACAATTATACAGCAATAGTGTTAAGTGCCCAACACAATGCCTGCACAAGTACTACTAAAAGATTTGTTTTCCTTCCTTCATTCATTAATTCCACAAACACTAATTGACTATCTACTATGTTCCCAGCACCATTCTAGTCACTGAGGAGATATCCCTGCCCTCACAGGAGTTGCAGTCTTAATGCTGAGCACTATGATTATAATTTATAGCCCGTGGCCAGCTGACATATTTTATTTGGCCAACATGAGCTTTCTTCTTTAACTTTTTATTTGGCCATGTTGCATGGCTTGTGGGATTGAACCTGGGTCCCTGGCAGTGAGAGCACGGAGTCCTAACCACTGGACCGCCAGGGAATTCCCAGAAATTAAAAAAAATATATTCTAGGGGGCTTCCCTGGTGGCGCAGTGGTTGAGAGTCCACCTGCTGATGCAGAGGACGCGGGTTCGTGCCCCGGTCTGGGAAGATCCCACATGCCGCAGAGCGGCTGGGCCCGTGAGCCATGGCCGCTGAGCCTGCGTGTCCAGAGCCCGTGTTCCGCAACGGGAGAGGCCACAACAGTGAGAGGCCTGCATACCGCAAA